>NC_057797.1:369578000-369585904 GCF_018294505.1 Triticum aestivum | reverse complement strand
GTAGTGGGGGTTATGGGTGAGTTGGGGGGTGGCCGGCTGGGCCGGCCTGGCTGGCTATGAGCTGGGCCGTCTGGCCCAGTTGGCCAGGGGGGCATATTTTTTCCTTTTTTTGTTAGTTTTGTTTTCTGTTTTTGTATTTTTCTTTTCTGTTTATTTCTAGTTTCTTTTATTTTTAGTCTTATAAAAATTACCACTAGTACCTAAATTTGTATTTATTAACAAACTACTGTCAGATTAATTCTTAACCCATAATAAACCATTTTAATATTTTATAAAATCCAATAGGTATTTGTTTAATTTTTTCTCTACTATTTTAATTATTTTAGAGCCCTTAAATTTTTTTTATCAAAGTTTGGTTTCTCCCCCACAATTATCTATGCATTATCCGGCACCTTTAGAACATTTTAGTTTTAAAGTTTGGAAACTTTTGTTATTTGCCTTTGATTTAATTTGAATTTTATTAGCATTTGAAACACAGTGAGACTAGCAACAATAATTGTGATGATGTGGCATCACTAACACGGAATTACTGTAGCTTAATTATTCGGGCGTCACAATTCTCCTCCACTACAAGAAATCTCGTCCGGAGATTTTAGAGGTGTGATAAGGGGGAAAGGTCTGGTTACGAAATTCTAACGAGTCTTCTCGGTCTTGCTTGATCTTTTCACAGAGGTTGTTCCTTCATGCTTATGTCTTCATTCCTATGCATCAATGCATCATGATGAAGTTGTCGCCCTTCCTTTAGGATCTTCACCGTACTTACGAAAGGATAAGAGGGGGGGACTCTATAAGGACGGAATCTAACAAGATTGAGCATCGGCCGGTTAACTCAGGGGAAGAAGCATAAGTGTCTCTCGAATTGAAACTTAAGAAAATATCGAGAGCAAAGTAAGAAGGTACCATGAGAAGTTTCAAACAAACAGGCAATTGTTCGTTGCCTGATACGAAATGTGTAAGGGGTTCAGAGCAATGGGAATAAGTATTGTGTCTAATACCATAATTGATGATCTCTCCGAAGGTGGCTCATGACTTGCATACGAGGCCACACGCGAGGAGGAACCTTGGGAACAGGGGGGTACAGGAGAGTCAGGTTTCGATCCTGTGGAATTGTGGGTTATGGGCCCACCATGTGGGTTAAAAGTAGGGAGGGTGCTGTAATCTTGCACGACCATGATAGCAACGCATGTTAGAGAAGAGACTGTCAGTTATGTCGGCAACAACATCGGTACCAAGGGTGAGGGACGAAGAGAACCATTTTCCTGCTCATTGAATGAGGCGGACCAATAGGCAAAGTTCTCGTCCATCGGTGGTTACCGGGATGTCACCAACAATAGTAACGTGGTCTTACTGACAGAGTTGTACACCGAGGTGCTTACAAAAGCAGTGGCTTATTACTGATTAGATCATATAAACCTCAAGAAGGTTAAACAAAACAATGGAAAGGAAAATGTGATTATCAGATTAAACAGAACAATGTAAAGGAAAATGTGTTTAAACACATATTCCAAGGGTATATCCTTCCCAAGGATAAACAGAGCATGATATCCATGATAGGATATAATGTAGAAAACTCTTTAGGTAAGGGGAGAGAAATTTCATGACATTACCCATACAACGGTGTTTGGATAATTGAGCAGGAAACATTTAGCATTGGGCTTCAAATGTTGTTGTTGAAAATCGGAGAACCACCGACATGCTTCGAGATAGCATTGACATGGTCTTCAAGAAAAGGTCAGACTTTGGATACACGAAGGATTCATTAGGAACAACTTGTAGAATAAGTCTCACAATTTCCTCATGGAAGAGTGGATAACTTTGTTGAAAAGGAAACTATAACAATAGGGCCTTTGGCCAGGTGTGATAGGCATGACATCACCTTACTGATATATAACGACCAATGTTATAACTCTTGAGAATATGTCCCAAACATCATATCTGACTGAGATTCAGATCCGATTGGTGTCAGGATACCTCAGACTCAGGATGCCTAAGAAGAAAAGGTGCAACACAATTGACGAGATGACATTGTAAAATTCTTAGGAAATTAACTATGGAAGCGAGTTCCAAAACAAGAGTTCATCATTAAACCAGGGAAATGATGAGGGGGTGGTTGATGGACTCAGCGACAAATCCTCGAGTTTTACTAAAAGATAGATTTCCACAATTATGTGAACAAGGAGATAACACTTGCCAGATCAAATGATGTAATGATGTATGCTCGAGGAAAACATACACAATTAAACATTGGTTGAAAGGTGCACCCAAAATATTGGCTTAGGTAGCATGATCAATGTTAGAATGGTGATTCAATAACCAATAGTCTAAGAATGAACTATCGGCCATTAACTTCAAAGCAATAGGGCTGCTAGAAGAACAGAATCCAAACATCATCGTTCACTTGTTGATATTCCCGGTTAGTCAATACGGGGACCAAGAAATAATGGTGCTTGTGAGAAGTATCACTATACCAAGAATTATTAAGAGGTGGAGCAATCCTTGCAACATCCTTGACATAAGGACAGTAATACCTCAAGGTAGAACATAACACAAACTGGATAGCAAGTTGCATCCATAACATGAACAAGTTTGTGATGAAAGGAAAGTAAATATGCTGTCGATGGTAATTCAAATTACCAATGGAAGAGGATGGCACTTACCATAATGAATTCGATTGATATCCTGGAAGGAATCAAAATGTTGTTAATGATCGCGGCAAATACTGACGAGAGATTTCATGAAGATGTAATCGATCAGTGATGACATCAAGTCAATGGACTGATGAAGCAAGAGGTTATTGGAACCACAGGTATGACACAAACTCGAAATCAGGCTTGCTGTCCAGGGAGAAATGGTATGACAAGGAAGATTTAGTAAACTTAGCGCATCACCAAAAATTGTGCTCCAGGAAGAAGGGTCGGTAGCACAGTTAAAAATTTAGTAGGATAATGATATAGTCGATCAGGCTAGGAATGGCTTGAAGGATTATTAAACTCATGAGCAATGAAAAATTACTTAAGAGTTATAGAATCAGAGTGCGGAATAGATTCACTTATTAGTGTTCTCGAGTGACAAACAACCTAGCACCCATGAAGTGACAATGACAGGGCAAGGTAGTACTTCATCAAAAGTTTCATAAGATGTAGTGCAATGGCATGATATCCTCGAGATACCAGGGGTAATACTCGAACGTATATCATAATAGAGGTTGGGCAGGCATATTGATCTGTAGAAGACAAGTGCTTTAACTTGTCTGAGAAATGGGATCAAAGAAGAACAATCATGGTCGGAACCATGGTTGAAAAGGATTAAACATAGATACAAGACAAACTTATAACAAGGGGATTATTATTTTAAGAGAAGCTTCCATGATAAGGTATACATCGTGTCCATGGGCATGAACACAGGGTTCAAGGTCGACTCCCACTTGTTCAATGCATAACCTTTCATTCACCTCTCGTATTTCAAAAATGACATTAGTTGTTGAAATTTTTACCTGGTGCAATACCAGATAAGTTTGACCCGTGAAATCTTTCGGGTTCACACGGATTAGGGAAGGCGTAGGTTCAACCCATCAGGGCATCTTAGGAACATATATCACAAACTTCGGAGTAAATAATACAAGCTTGAAAGTAGAGCATGGTTCACAAAGCAGAGGATACAATTTACCAAAGGCATTATATACCCATGGAAAGGCTCACAAGGTTATTCAATATGAAGGACATGGTCGGAGAAATTCCGACAAAGGGTCTGGTGGTCCGCAAGGGATCTGATGTGAGCATCGGTACTCAACCAGAGGAAGAAAGAATGCAAGGAGGTCAGATTATAGAAACAACTAACTAACTCAAAGCTCAAATGCAAAGGAATTGTGAATGCCAAGACAAGGGATCAGAAGCAATGCTCTGATTAGGAATGGATAAGTTGAATAGCCTTAGGGGTACAATCGATGGCAATTTGATTGGTCAAGATCCAGCTCATGTTTAAAATGACGTCTGAGCCGGAAGGATAATCCTAGGATTCAACTGATGATTGTGAACATATGCAACTTATTGAATCAATGGACTCAAAATGATAATGACAAAGGATGCCAATAAGATTACCAGACTTATGGGATTAATCCCAATACAAGCAAGCAATAATTTCAGGAGCAATAGGCAGTTGGGGATCTTCAGAAGACCGGATGGTACTTCCAAGTCTTTTGTGAAATACATGAATCAACCGGGGATGAGCGGATACTCGTTAAGTGCGAGCAATTATCCGTAGGGCTATTAATGCGGAAAAGAGCTGCCAAGCGGTGGGCACAAAGGATTCTCGGAATATCGAAGAATTTTTCAGGGTATCAAATAATAACAGGGGCAACTGGGAACGAAGGTATGAACGACAAGTGTAAGCAGTCATCTGTAAGGATTTATCGGTGGTCGGGAATAGCAAAAGTGGTGGGCACAAAGTCTCGAGAGAATATCAGAGACTATCTTCATAATCTTCTAGTGATTCAAGCCATCGTCGGAATGAGTGGCCCTTCGGAAGGAAGTATTTACGAGAACCTAGAGTCAGAGTTAGTAAAACTTTTAACCTGAATAGAAGATAGATCAGAGTCCCAGAGTATAGGTCGAGGAATAAAAGATCCTAATCCACCCAATGGCGACGTGGGCCCGTAAGCCGCGCAACCATCTTAGTAAAAACTTTTTCAGTGACTAGACTCAACTTCGGCCAAGGAGTTTGGAAGGGGGATTCCTATAGGCAGTAGACTCTGATACCAACTTGTGACGCCCCTGATTTGACCATACACTAATCATGCACACAAATGTGTACGACCAAGATCAGGAACTCACGGGAAGATATCACAACACAACTCTAGACACAAAATAAAATAATACAAGCTTTATATTACAAGCCAGGGGCCTCGAAGGCTCGAATACAAATGCTCGAAGGCACAAGAGTCAGCGGAAGCAACAATATCTGAGTACATACATAAGTTAAACAAGTTTGCCTTAAGAAGGCTAGCACAAACTGGGATACAGATCGAAAGAGGCGCAGGCCTCCTGCCTGGGATCCTCCTAACTACTCCTGGTCGTCGTTAGAGGCCTTCACGTAGCAGTAGGCACCTCCAGTCTAGTAGGAGTCGTCGTCGACGGTGGCGTCTGGCTCCTGGACTCCAACATCTGGTCACAACAACCGGGTATAGAAAAGGAAAAAAAGGGAGCAAAGCAACCATGGGTACTCATCCAAAGTACTCGCAAGCAAGGAGCTACACTACATATGCATTGGTATCAATGAAAGGGGGTAGTATATGTGGGCTAAACTGCAGAATGCCGGAATAAGAGGGGGATAGCTAGTCCTGTCAAAGACTACACTTCTGGCCGCCTCCATCTTGCAGTATGTAGAAGATAGTAGATGGTAAGTTCACCAAGTAACATCGCATAGCATAACCCTACCCGGTGATCCTCCCCTCGTCGCCCTGTGAGAGCGCGATCACCGGTTGTATCTGGCACTTGGAAGGGTGTGTTTTATTAAGTATTCGGTTCTAGTTGTCATAAGGTCATGGTACAACTCTGGGTCGTCCTTTGACCGAGGGACATGGCTATTCGAATAGATCAACTTCCCTGCAGGGGTGCACCACATTTCCCAACACGCTCGATCCCCTTTGTCCGGACACACTTTCCTAGGTCATGCCCGACCTCGGAAGATCAACACGTCGCAGCCCCACCTAGGCACAACAGAGAGGTCAGCAAGCCGGTCTAAATCCTATGCACGCAGGGGTCTGGGCTCATCGCCCATTGCATACCTGCACGTTGCGTATGCAGCCGGTGAGCAGACCTAGCAACCTCCATTACAAAGGAAGTTGCGTTACGCGGTCCAACCCGGCGCGCGCCGCTCAGTCCCTGACGTCATGAAGCCTTTGGCTGATACCACGACGTCGAGTGCCCATAACTGTTCCTGCGTAGTTGGTTAGTGCATATAGGCCAGTGGCCAGACTCAAATCAAATACCAAGATCTCGTTAAGTGTGTTAATTGATGTAACCGCGGACACCGACCAGGGCCAGGCCCACCTCTCTCCTAGGTGGTCTCCACCTGCCCTGTCGCTCCGCCACAAAGTAACAGTCGGGGGCCGTCGGGAGCTCAGGCCCACCACTACCTGGATGGAGCCACCTGCCCCTTCAACCCCCACATCGGAATCACTTGCGGCAACTCTACGAGCCGACCCGACTTTAGTCACCACCTGTATAGTATGTATGTATGTATGTATGTATGTATGTAAGTATATACCCGTGATCACCTCCCGAGTGATCACGGCCCGATAGTATAGCATGGAAGACGGACAAGAAGGTAGGGCCACTGATGGAATACTAGCATCCTATACGAAGCATTTAGGATTGCAGGTAAAGGTAACAACAGTAGTAGCAAGGATAGGCTATGCATCAGAATAGGACTAACGAAAAGCAGTAACATGCTACACTACTCTAATGCAAGCAGTAGAGAGAAGAATAGGCGATATCTGGTGATCAAGGGGGAGGGGGCTTTCCTGGTTGCTCCGGCAAGAAGGAAGGGTCATCGTGGACGTAGTCGTACTCAGGGGCATCAGCGTCGATCTCGAGGTCTACCGGAGAAGAAGAGGGGGAAGAAATAGTAAATACAGAGCAAACAAAGCAAGAAGCGGCAATACGTTGTGCTAGGGGTGACCTAACATAGGGACAGGTGATACCGGTGAAGGGGGAAACATCCGAGATAGTATCCCCGGTGTTTTGAATTTTCAGACAGATGAACCGGAGGGAGGAAGTTGCGTGTTCTCTATGCTAGGGATGTGTGGTGGATGAACGGGCTACGTATTCGGATTCGTCTCGTCATTCTGAGCAACTTTCGTGTACAAAGTTTTTCCATCCGAGCTACGGTTTATTTTCTATTAATTTCTAAAGTTTTAAAATCATTTTCTAATTTATTGTTATCAAATAAATTTGAAATTAGTATTATTGCATCAACATGATGTCAGCGGTCAACTCTGACCGTTGACCTGGTCAACCTAACATGTGAGTCCCAGCTGTCATTGCATGTTAACTAATTAACCAAGTTAATTAGTTTAATTAGAAATTCGTTAGGTTAGTTAATTAATTAATTAGGTTTATTAATCACAATTAATTAAGTTAATTAATTAATTAATTATTAATTTTATTTTTTATTCTCTTTGTATACGTTCTAGGGGCGGGGCCCCTTTATCATATGCCCTTGGGGGCCTAGCGGGCGACATGGGCAGCGGGCGCCCGGGCGTTTGTGCCCGAAGGGCAAACCCGGGGCATCACAGGGTGCCGGTGTGTGGGCGAGGCCGTCGGGCGCGACCGGGGCAGCTGGTGCGCGTGCGGGCACCTAGAACCAGCGGCGAGGGGCGGCGTCCAAGCAAAGGCCGCGCCGAAGAGGGGCGGAGAGCGACGGGCGCAGAAGCGATAGGCAGTGGGCCGAGGAAGCACAAGCGGCGAGCGGGGAGGGGGGCCGTGGCGTACAGCAGACAGAGGCGGGCGACACACGGACGCAGGTGGCCTTGGTCGCTGGAGTAGAAGCAGTGCGCAGCAGGGACCATCGGCGGCGGCCAGGCGCAACCGAAGGCGCCGGCTGATGCGGGGCGGAGAGGCAGGGGAGGGCGCGGGCGAGCAGAGGCGATCGCGGCAGACAGGGGAGCGGCGCGTGTGGCGTAGGCGTGCGTGCATGTGGTGGTACGAGCACCCGGGCTGCAGCAGCAGCAGCTAGGCGCAGCACGGGCGAGCGGGCTCGATCGGGGCCGTGGTGGCCGTGAGCACGGTGCGGGCGGCGCGCCGGCATGGAGCTGCGGGACACGGCGGGGCGCGGTGAGCGCGGCCCGGATGCGGTGACGGCCGCGCGGGGCAGAGAGGGAAAGGGAGGGAGCTCACGGAGCCGGT
>NC_057797.1:369192665-369206332 GCF_018294505.1 Triticum aestivum | reverse complement strand
CATGGTCGGTTTCTCCAAGTGCAGTCCCACGTGTCAGTGAAGAGGCAAGCCGAAGCGCGTTCCGTTTGCGTGAGCTGTGTGCAGGACCGAACGTGTGTGGGGTGCAATGCAACCGCGACAGGAGTGCTATGAGTGTACCGCATTTTTTCCTTTTAAACTAGGTGCTTCGCCCCCTCAAAAAAAATTGTTGCTTCACGCGATCCATCGATACTATTACTAGTAATCCGGTAATCCCGACTAAAACGGCGCGGCCGGGTCTTTTCCCACGCGATATGCTGGGAGGTTGGCTTAGTTGGGTTTTTTAGGACAAGTAATGCTACACCTACATAATCCCAGTTACGTAATTAACGTAATGTGAAACGTGTGAGTTGTTGATTGTAGATTGGGGGGAGGGAGGGGCCCACCACCATGAAAATCAGGGGAGGAGAGAGAGAGGAAATTTACGTTAACCCTTTCGTAGGTTCTCGTAGATGTAGAAAGATGTGAAATGCGTGAATGTGTAGTGGACGTGCTATTGGAGTGCTAAGATAATTTGTGTATGTATAGACCCTATGTGTTTATTTTACTTCGCATGTTAGTTTGTCTCGGTTCAATAAAAAGCAGAGTTGGTGATGATGGTGTGCCTGTCATCCTGCAATATAGGCCATCCGATCTATATCTAACGGATAGGAAGGAAACTATGACAATTTACCCGCACTTCTCTCCACATTTGCAGATAAGGCTTTCCGTCGTTCATCCTTTTCTCCCACAAGATCTTGATCTTCCATGAAACGCACGGGCATCTTGCTAGTACTCCTACAATATTTATATTATTGTGAAAGTTCATATACACCAGCCGAGATTAATGCAAACACGGCAGATTTTCATTACATTTCGAACTTTTATAGGACAGAAAAATAAAAGAAACCCGACCCTAAACCTATTCTACGGCGGCGGCCGACGTCCTCCATATGCGATCTCTATGTACGGGGGCAGGGTTCAAGACCCGTGAAGTGAAGGTGCAGTCTCCAACGAGGAAGAGTAGAACACGGGATACAGACCGGCCAGTTGGCACACCATGCCCTGCCGCCTCCCATGCCCTACTCATCCTCAGAGGGGTCCCCGACCTCGGCGGTGTCGGACGTTGGATGGCGGCAAGTAGGACGCATGGCTGACGGTGCTCCCGTCGTTGGCCGCCAGCGTGGCCACCGCTTGTGCGGTCGCATCCTCGTCCGGCTACGCCGCTATTGCGTCGCGAGAGGCGACTTGAGCAAGGGCGGCGACCTCGAGCTTCATCCCTGAAGACAAGCTCTCCCGCAGAGCGTTCGCACTTGAGGTCATGGCGGATGTGGTGCCAGGTAGGAGGACGATGCGCTATGGTGTGGAGGTTAGTTGGGCGTTGCCGCTTTAAGTAGCGCATTTCGGTGAGGCCAAGCGTCCGGGTGCGTCATTAAGTCACCGGAGTTGGTTCCTCGGGCACCGAGCCTCTTAACGACGACATACGAATGAATGGCATG
Organism: Triticum aestivum; assembly: GCF_018294505.1. Classification (NCBI taxonomy): domain Eukaryota; kingdom Viridiplantae; phylum Streptophyta; class Magnoliopsida; order Poales; family Poaceae; genus Triticum; species Triticum aestivum. The sequence continues at coordinate 369,204,836 of NC_057797.1, read as the reverse complement.
AATGCGGGTAGCTAGCGCCGGCTGGGAACGCACCGCGCGACGGTGCGAGGGACGAGGGTTTTGGTGTGCCAGGGTAGTCAGCTGCGGTCGTGGCAACGTTGGAGATGCCCTTTGCTCACATGCAATCCCCGCATGTCATTGAAAAAGCAAGATGACCCGGCATGGTCTAAGGTCCAGAGGATGCAGTTGGCCGCGCTACACCACTCCGCGGACGCGTCGCGGCATCCCGTGCATCCTCGACGAGCCGGGTGTTGGGGTGTGTTTGGATTGTGGCCAAAGTGCACCTTACCAAATTTTGGTCATGACCCAAAGATTGGTCTTTGTTTGGATGGTTGCCATTTTTTTGGCATGCCAATGAACTCTAGCCAACTCTAGTTCATTTTTCTTGCCAATGTCGGCCAAATCATGGGCAACCAATACCTCAACCAAAATTTTGGTCATGACCCAAAGGTTGGTCTTTGTTTGGATGGTTGCCATTTTTTTGGCATGCCAATGAACTCTAGCTAACTCTAGTTCATTTTTCTTGCCAATGTCGGCCAAATCATGGGCAACCAATACCTCAACCAAAATTTTGGCTACCCAATGCTTTGATGGGGCAACCTTGGGCACAAACCAAACATACCGTTGGCCGTGCCACATCACTAACGCCACCCTCGGCACACTGAAACTGACCGTGTCTAGCTATGATATGAGCGTGTTGCTCACCGTGGTCGCCGTGTCCAGAGGCGGTGCTGGAGCTGCGCCCTGTTTTTGGCCCCAATGACCCACATGAACGGTTGTCGGTGGCGAGGAGGTCGTGGGCCAGCTCCTCCATTGGACTAGTCTGCGCTATGTCGTCCCGACGGGTGTGCCCCACATGTCGGTTTCCCTATTTTCCCGGCCATATTCGAGCGTCAGTGCTCCGCGTTGCGCATTAGGCCTTTCACTATGTAGGCCAAGCGAGACAACTTATTGTTTATTTGAGACGTTCAAGTATAATCATGTGGCATTTGCTTATTTCTCATTCCTCTCCAACCCTCTTCTCCATCGATCATGTCGCCCTCTAGTCGAGTCCATCCTCCCGCATGCCTCATTTGAACATTCCGCCGAGTATCATTCGCATGTACCCACCCTAGTCCTCTTTCAATAGATCTCCGGACCCCGAGATGAAATCGAGAGGGAACGAGTGGGGGCACGTGATACCTAAGGCGGATTCAAAATTTTGAACCGGTGATCATAGCATCCGCAAATCATATATAAAGGGTATTCAATGTTTGTTTCGTTTTTGAACATACAATATACTCCCTCCTATCCTTTCTAGTTTACATATAAATTTTATGTGTAGTCAAAGTATCTCTACTTTGATGAAAAAGGTATCAACATTCAACAACGCCCAATCAATATTGTTAGATTCGTACGTACTCCTAGATTTGTACTTGAGATGGTTTCCAATTTGACTATTGACAAGATTAATAGTACATGAGATGTATAATGTGAAAATTATATCATTGGAAACTCCTTTCACATACGAATTTGACCGTATGCTTTGTGTAAGCTGCATGTCATATATTATTACTCTAACATTTGGTCAAAGTTAGCCTCGAAAAACGCATTAGACCCTCTATGCTTTGTGTAAGTTGCATGTCATATATTATTACTCTAACATTTGGTCAAAGTTAGCCTCGAAAAACGCATTAGACCCTGTATGCTTTGTGTAAGCTGCATGTCATATATTATTACTCTAACATTTGGTCAAAGTAGTATAGTGGAAGTGGATCCTCTGACGTAGGTTGATACATCCATTTTGCATCATGCTTTTATATCAATATTTATTGCATTATGGGCTGTTATTACACATTATGTCACAATACTTATGCTTATTCTCTCTTATTTTACAAGGTTTACATAAAGAGGGAGAATACCGGCAGCTGGGATTCTGGCTGGAAAAGGAGCAAATATTATAGACATATTCTGTACAGCTCCAGAAGTCCTGAAACTTCACGGATGATGTTTTCCAAATATATAAAAAACATTGAGCGCAAGAACTTCACCAGGGGGGCCACACCCTGCCCACGAGGATGGGGGGCACGCCCTACCCCCCTGGGCGCGCCCCCCTACCTCGTGGGCCCCCTGGTGGCCCTCCGGCGACCAGCTTCTGCTATATGGACTCTTTCGATGGGAAAAAATTATAAGCCATCTTCTCGGACGAAACTCCGCCGCCACGAGGCGGAACCTTGGCGGAACCAATCTAGGGTTCTAGCGGGGTTGTTCTGCCAGGGAAACTTCCCTCCCGAAGGGGGAAATCATCGCCATCGTCATCACCAACGCTCCTCTCATCGGGAGAGGGCAATCTCCATCAACATCTTCATCAGCACCATCTCATCTCAAAACCCTAGTTCATCTCCTGTATCCAATTCTTTTCTCCAAGTCCAGGATTGGTGCTAGTAGGTTGCTAGTAGTGTTAATTACTCCTTGTAGTTGATGCTAGTTGGTTTAATTGGTGGAAGATGATATGTTCATATCCTATATGCACATTAATACCCCTTTGATTATGGACATGTTTATGCTTTGTGAGTAGTTACTTTTGTTCCTGAGGACATGGGAGAAGTCTTGCTATTAGTAGTCATATGAATTTGGTATTCGTTCGATATTTTGATAAGATGTATGTTGTCTCTCCTCTAGTGGTGTTATGTGAACGTCGACTACATGACACTTCACCGTTGTTTGGGCCTAGAGGAAGGCATTGGGAAGTAATAAGTAGATGATGGGTTGCTAGAGTGACAGAAGCTTAAACCCTAGTTTATGCGTTGCTTCGTAAGGGGCTGATTTGGATCCATATGTTTCATGCTATGGTTAGGTCTACCTTAATACTTTTGTTGCATTTGCGGATGCTTGCAACAGAGGTTAATCATAAGTGGGATGCTTGTCCATGTGAGGGCAGCACCCAAGCACCGGTCCACCCACATACCAAATTATCAAAGTACCGAACATGAATCATATGAGCGTGATGAAAACTAGCTTGACGATATTCCCATGTGTCCTCGGGAGCGATTTACATCATATAAGAGTTTGTTCAGGCTTGTCCTTTGCTACAAAAAGGATTGCGCCACCTTGCTGCACCTTATTTACTTTTGTTACTTGTTGCTTGTTACAAATTATCTTATCACAAAACTATCTGTTACCACTTATTTCAGTACTTGCAGAGAATACCTTGCTGGAAACCGCTTATCATTTCCTTCTGCTCCTCGTTGGGTTCGACACTCTTACTTATCGAAAGGACTACGATAGATCCCCTATACTTGTGGGTCATCAAGACTCTTTTCTGGCGCCGTTGCCGGGGAGTGAAGCGCCTTTGGTAGGTGGAATTTGGTAAGGAAAAATTTCTATAGCGTGCAGAAATTTACTGTCACTTGTTACTATGGAAAGTAATCCTCTGAGGGGCTTGTTCGGGGTATCTTCACCCTGACCAGTAGAGAAAAGAGTTGCTCCTCAACCTACTGAACCTACTGAAAATGAAAATGCTTGCTTTGAAATTCCTTTGGGTATGGTAGAAAAACTGCTAGCTAATCCTTTTTTAGGAGATGGAACAAAACATCCTGATGAGCATCTAATATATGTGGATGAAGTTTGTGGATTATTTAAGCTTGCAGGTATACCCAGAGATGTTGTTAAGAAGAAGGTATTCCCTTTATCTTTGAGGGGAGATGCATCGACATGGTATAGGCTATGTGATGATATGGAGTCTTGGAACTACAAACAATTGAAATTGGAATTTCATCAAAAGTTTTATCCTATGCATCTTGTTCATCGTGATCGCAAGTATATATATAATTTTTGGCCTCGCGAAGGAGAAAGCATCGCTGAAGCTTGGGGGAGGCTTAAATCAATGTTATATTCATGCCCCAATCATGAGCTCTCAAGAGAAATGACTATTCAAAAAAATTATGCTCGGCTTTCTGGTAACAATCGCACCATGCTTGATACTTCTTGTGTTGGCTCTTTTATGATGAAGACTATTGAATTCAAATGGGATTTATTGGAAAGAATTAAACGCAACTCTGAAGATTGGGACCTCGACAATGGTAACGAGTTAGGTATGACACCTAGTTTTGATTGTGTTAAATCTTTTATGGATACCAATATTTTTCGTAAATTTAGCACTAAATATGGACTTGACTCTGAGATAGTAGCTTCTTTCTGTGAATCTTTTGCTGCTTATGTTGATCTCCCCAAGGAGAAGTGGTTTAAATATCATCCTCCCATAGAAGTAAAAGTAGTTGCACCTATTAAAGTTGAAGAAAAGACTATTACTTATAATGATCCTATTGTTCCTACTTCTTATGGTGAGAAACTGCCTTTCCCTGTTAGGATAAAGGACCATGCTAAAGCTTCAACTATGGTTCGTAAAAGCAATATTAAAACATATACACCTCCTGAGCAAGTTAAAGTTGAACCTAATATTGCTATTGTTAAAGATCTCTTGTCTGATAATATAGACGGGCATGTTATTTATTTCTATAATGAAACTGCTAGAATTGCTAAACCCCGTGATACAGATAAACCTAGACCTGTGGTAGGCATGCATGTTATTTCTGTTAAAATAGGAGATCATTGTTATCATGGCTTGTGTGATATGGGTGCTAGTGCTAGCGCAATACCTATTGACTTATACAAAGAAATTATGCATGACATTGCACCCGATGAGTTAGAAGATATTGATGTCACAATTAAACTTGCTAATAGAGATACTATTTCACCAATGGGAATTGTTAGAGATGTTGAAGTCTTGTGTGGGAAAACTAAATATCCTGCTGATTTTCTTGTTCTTGGTTCCCCACAAGATAGTTTTTGTCCCATTATATTTGGTAGACCCTTTTTAAATACTGTTAATGCTACCATAGATTGCAAAAGGGATGTTGTTACTGTCGTGGTTTAGATGATATGACTCATGAATTTAATTTTTCTAAATTTAGTAGACAATACCGTGAAGAAGAATTACCTAGTAAGGATGAAATTATTGGTCTTGCTTCTATTGTCGTACCTCCTAGTGATCCTTTAGAACAATATTTGCTAGACCATGAAAATGATATGTTTATGAATGAAAGAAGGGAATTAGATGAAGTATTCTTTAAACAGGAACCTATTCTGAAAAACAACTTACCTGTTGAAATCCTAGGGGATCCTCCTCCACCCAAGGGTGATCCCGTGTTTGAGCTTAAACCATTACCTGATACTCTTAAATATGCTTATCTTGATGAGAAAAAGATATACCCTATTATTATTAGTGCTAACCTTTCAGAACATGAAGAAGAGAGATTATTAAAAACTCTGAAGAACCACCGTGCTGCTATTGGGTATACTCTTGATGATCTTAAGGGCATTAGTCCCACTCTATGTCAACATAAGATTAATTTGGAAGAAGATGCTAAACCAGTTCGTGATCATCAACGTCGTCTGAATCCTAAAATGAAAGAAGTGGTAAGAAAGGAGATACTAAAGCTCCTTGAAGCAGGTATAATTTATCACGTTGCTGATAGTAAGTGGGTAAGTCCTGTCCATTGTGTCCCTAAGAAGGGAGGTATTACTGTTGTTCCTAATGATAAAGATGAATTGATTCCTCAAAGAATTATTACTGGTTATAGGATGGTAATTGATTTCCACAAATTAAATAAGGCTACTAAAAAGATCATTACCCCTTACCTTTTATCGATCAAATGCTAGAAATATTATCCAAACATACACATTTTTGCTTTCTAGATGGTTATTCTGGTTTCTCTCAAATACATGTGTCAGCCAAAGATCAATCAAAGACTACTTTTACTTGCCCTTTTGGTACTTTCGCTTATAGACGTATGCCTCTTGGTTTATGTAATGCGCCTGCTACCTTTCAAAGATGCATGATGGCTATATTCTCTGACTTTTGTGAAAAGATTTGTGAGGTTTTCATGGACGACTTTTCCGTCTATGGATCTTATTTTGATGATTGCTTGAGCAACCTTGATCGAGTTTTGCAGAGATGTGAAGAAACTAATCTTGTCTTGAATTGGGAAAAGTGCCACTTTATGGTTAATGAAGGTATTGTCTTGGGGCATAAAGTTTCTAAAAGAGGTATTGAAGTTGATAAAGCCAAGGTTGATGCTATTGAAAAGATGCCATGTTCCAAGGACATCAAAGGTATAAGAAGTTTCCTTGGTCATGCCGGTTTTTATAGGAGGTTCATCAAGGACTTCTCAAAAATCTCTTGGCCTCTGACTAATTTATTACAAAAAGATATACCATTTGTCTTTGATGATGATTGTGTAGAAGCATTTGAAATACTTAAGAAAGCATTGATCTCTGCACCTATTGTTCAGCCACCTGATTGGAATTTACCCTTTGAAATTATGTGTGATGCTAATGATTATGCTGTAGGTGCTGTTCTAGGACAAAGAGTTGATAAGAAACTAAATGTTATTCAATATGCTACTAAAACTCTAGACAATGCTCAAAGAAATTGTGCTACTACTGAAAAAGAATTCTTAGCAGTTGTATTTTCTTGTGATAAGTTTAGACCTTATATTGTTGATTCTAAAGTAACTACTCACACTGATCATGCTGCTATTAAATATCTTATGGAAAAGAAAGATGCTAAACCTAGACTTATTAGATGGGTTCTCTTGCTACAAGAATTTGATTTACATATTGTAGATAGAAAAGGAGCTGAGAACCCTGTTGCAGACAACTTGTCTAGGTTAGAAAATGTGCTTGATGACCCACTACCTATTGATGATAGCTTTCCTGATGAGCAACTAAATGTCATAAATACTTCTCATACTGCTCCATGGTATGCTGATTATGCTAACTACATTGTTGCTAAGTTTATACCACCTAGTTTCACATACCAGCAAAAGAAAAAGTTCTTCTATGATTCGAGGCATTACTTTTGGGATGACCCACATCTTTATAAAGAAGGAGTAGATGGTGTTATTAGACGTTGTGTACCTAAGCATGAATAGGAACAGATCCTACGCAAGTGTCACTCCAAAGCTTATGGAGGACAGCATGATGGAGATAGAACTGCACATAAGGTACTGCAATCTGGTTTTTATTGGCCTACTCTCTTCAAGGATGCCCATAAGTTTGTATTATCTTGTGATGAATGTCAAAGAATTGGTAATATTAGTAGAAGTCAAGAAATCCCTATGAATTATTCACTTGTTATTGAACCATTTGATGTTTGGGGCTTTGACTATATGGGACCTTTTCCTTCCTCTAATGGTTATACACATATTTTAGTTGTTGTTGATTACGTTACTAAGTGGGTAGAAGCTATTCCAACTAGTAGTGCCGATCATAACACTTCTATTAAAATGCTTAAAGAAGTTATTTTTCCAAGGTTTGGATTCCTAGATATTTAATGACTGATGGTGGCTCACATTTTATTCATGGTGCTTTCCGTAAAATGCTTGCTAAATATGATGTTAATCATAGAATTGCATCTCCTTATCACCCTCAGTCTAGTGGTCAAGTAGAATTGAGTAATAGAGAACTCAAATTAATTTTGCAAAAGACTGTTAATAGGTCCAAAAAGAATTGGTCCAAGAAACTTGATGATGCATTATGGGCCTATAGAACTGCATATAAAAATCCTATGGGTATGTCTCCGTATAAAATGGTCTATGGAAAAGCATGTCACTTACCTCTCGAACTAGAACATAGGGCTTACTGGGCTATTAAAGAACTTAATTATGATTTTAAGCTTGCCGGTGAGAAGAGGTTATTTGATATTAGCTCACTTGATGAATGGAGAACCCAAGCCTACAAAAATGCCAAGTTGTTTAAAGAAAAAGTTAAAAGGTGGCGTGATAAAAGAATACAAAAGCGTGAGTTTAATGTAGGTGATTATGTATTGCTATACAACTCTCATTTAAGATTTTTTGCAGGAAAACTTCTGTCCAAATGGGAAGGCCCTTACGTTATCAAGGAGGTCTATCGTTCCGGTGCCATAAAAATCAACAACTTCGAAGGCACAAATCCGAAGGTGGTGAATGGTCAAAGAATCAAACACTATATCTCAGGTAATCCCATAAATGTTGAAACCAATGTTATTGAAACCATAACCCCTGAGGAGTACATAAAGGACACTTTTCGGAACGTTTCAGACTCCAAAAAGGAATAGGTATGTGGTACGGTAAGTAAACCGACTCCAAAACAGTTTTTAAGGCAATATTTCTCCGTTTTGGAATGTTTAGAAAAATAGAAAAATAAGCAGCAGTCTGAAAAGGACACGAGGGATCCACGAGGGTGGAGGGCGTGCCCTACCCCCCTGGGCGCGCCCCCCTACCTCGTGGGCACCTCGTGTGCTCTCACACTCCGTTTTCGTACACGACACGTATTTTGGTCGGTAAAAATTCATTATATAATCTCCCGGGGGTTTTGACTCCCATATCACGCAAATATCTCTTATCTTTGTTTTGAGTTGTCCTGTTGCAGACAGATCAACATGTCATCCCAGGATTCAGAAGGAGAAAGATATGTGGCTGATTACCTCGTAGATCCTAAGGTCTATGGGGATGTGGAGCACTGTGGTTGGACTACGGAAGAAGAAGAGGACTATGAACCCAAGGGAAAGGAGGAGATGAGCTCAGATGAAGATTAAGTCCCACTACCTCAACCTGGGGACACGCATGTGGAGTTCAAAAAGTCAAGCCTCCCAGATAGGGTAAAGAAACCTAAGATCGAGTTTATCCCTTTCCGCCTCTTGCAGGAGAACAAGCAGGAACTATGCAAAAAGATACTGAGCATGGAGCAGGAGATCGAGGACCTAAGGGACCAAAATTTTGTCCTCAAATGCAAATTAAGGAAGAAGCCCACGCCATCAACAAAATCACCACCGTCTCCACCAACAAAGAAGAATTGAGTATCTGGTATGGGCACTCCACTTGGCAACTGCCAAGCTTGGGGGAGTGCCCCGTTATCGTAACACCATCACTTTTATCTTTACCGTTTTTCTTAGTTCGATCCTTTTGGTAATATCTTGATCTAGTAGAATAAAAGCACTTAGTATGATCTAGTTGTGAGTTTTGCTTTATTACCCCTCTATGTAATCGAGTCTGTGGGCTATATAATAAAGATTAGTGTTGAGTCAAGGGCTTGATTATTTTGCCATGATCCTAAGTGAATAAAGGAAAAGAGAAAGAAATAAAAAGAAACAAAGAGATCATGTGACTCTTATGGAGAGTAATGAGCTCACATAGAAAGAGTATGATGAATAAAAGTTGTTGAGAGTTGACAAACATAGTTTTGGTCATCGTTGCAATTAATAGGAAGTAATAAAGAAAGAGAGGTCTTCACATATAAATATACTATCTTGGACATCTTTTATGATTGTGAGCACTCATTAAAATATGACATGCTAAAGAGTTGACATTGGACAAGGAAGACAACGTAATGGGTTATGTTTTCTTACATCTGAGATAAATTATATTGTCATTGGATCCTCCAACATGTTGAGCTTGCCTTTCCCCCTCATGCTAGCCAAATTCATTCCACCAAGTGGAGATACTACTTGTGCTTCCAAATACCCTTAAACCAGTTTTGCCATGAGAGTCCACCATACCTACCTATGGGTTGAGTAAGATCCATCAAGTAAGTTGTCATCGGTGCAAGCAATAAAAATTGCTCTCCAAATATGTATGATTGATTGGTGTGATAGAAATAAGCTTTATACAATCGTGTGATATGGAAGTAATAAAAGCGACAGACTGCATAATAAAGGTCCATATCACAAGTGGCAATATAAAGTGACGTTCTTTTGCATTAGGATTTTGTGCATCTAACCATAAAAGCGCATGACAACCTGTGCTTCCCTCTGCGAAGGGCCTATCTTTTACTTTTATCTCCTATACTGCAAAAGAGTCAAGGTGATCTTCACCCTTCCTTTTTACATTTTATCCCTTGGCAAGCACAATATGTTGGAGAGATCCTGGTAAATATGGCTAATTGGATGTGGGTTTTCATGAACTATTACTGTTGACATTACCCTTGAGGTAAAACGTTGGGAGGCAAAACTATAAGCCCCTATCTTTCTCTGTGTCTGATTAAAACTCCATACCCATAAGTATTGTATGAGTGTCAGCAATTGTGAAAGACTATATGATAGTTGAGTATGTGGACTTGTTGAAAAGCTCTTATACATTGACTCTTTCCTATGTTATGATAAATTGCAATTGCTTCAATGACTGAGATTATAGTTTGTTTGTTTTCAATGAAGTTTACGATTCATACTTGATATTGTGATTGAATTATTACTCTAGCATAAGATATCATATGACAAGAATTATATAAGTTGCTGCTCTAAGAATGATCATGATGCCCTCATGTCCGTATTTTATTTTTATCGACACCTTCATCTCTAAACATGTGGGCATATTTTTCGATTTCGTCTTTTCGCTTGAGGACAAGCGAGGTCTAAGCTAGGGGAGTTGATACGTCCATTTTGCATCATGCTTTTATATCAATATTTATTGCATTATGGGCTATTATTACACATTATGTCACAATACTTATGCTTATTCTCTCTTATTTTACAAGGTTTACATAAAGAGGGAGAATGCCGGCAGCTGGGATTCTGGCTGGAAAAGGAGCAAATATTAGAGACCTATTCTGCACAGCTCCAAAACTCCTGAAACTTCACGGATGATGTTTTCCAAATATATAAAAAAACATTGAGCGCAAGAACTTCACCAGGGGGCCACACCCTGCCCACGAGGGTGGGGGCGCGCCCCCTACCTCGTGGGCCCCCTGGTGGCCCTCCGGTGACCATCTTCTGCTATATGGACTCTTTCGATGGGAAAAAATCATAAGCCAACTTCTTGGACGAAACTCCGCCGCCACGAGGCGGAACCTTGGCGGAACCAATCTAGGCTTCTGGCGGGGCTGTTCTGCCGGGGAACTTCCCTCCCGGAGGGGGAAATCATCGCCATCGTCATCACCAACGCTCCTCTCATCGGGAGAGGGCAATCTCCATCAACATCTTCATCAGTACCATCTCATCTAAAAACCCTAGTTCATCTCTTGTATCCAATTCTTGTCTCCAAGTCCGGGATTGGTGCTAGTAGGTTGCTAGTAGTGTTAATTACTCATTGTAGTTGATGCTAGTTGGTTTAATTGGTGGAAGATCATATGTTCAGATCCAATATGCACATTAATACCCCTCTGATTATGAACATGTTTATGATTTGTGAGTAGTTACTTTTGTTCCTGAGGACATGGGAGAAGTCTTGCTATTATTAGTCATGTGAATTTGGTATTCGTTCGATATTTTGATAAGATGTATGTTGTCTCTCCTCTAGTGGTGTTATGTGAACGTCGACTACATGACACTTCACCGTTGTTTGGGCCTAGAGGAAGGCATTGGGAAGTAATAAGTAGATGATGGGTTGCTAGAGTGACAGAAGCTTAAACCCTAGTTTATGTGTTGCTTCGTAAGGGGCTGATTTGGATCCATATGTTTCATGCTATGGTTATGTAACACCCCGGATGTAACTTTCCCAATTTGTACTCCAACTCTTGCCGTTTTCCGGCGTTAAGTTATTTTATTATCTCGGGTTCGGGTCTTTGTCTCCGTGTGTCGTTATCGCTGTCATGCATCTCATATCATGTCATCATGTGCATTGCATTTGCATACGTGTTCATCTCGTGCATTCGAGCTTTTTCCCCGTTGTCCGTTTTGCATTCCAGCGTTTCGTTCTCCTCCGGTGGTCATTTCTACCTTTCTTTCGTGTGTGGGGATTAAACATTTCCGGATTGGACCGAGACTTGCCAAGCAGCCTTGGTTTACTACCGGTAGACCGCCTGTCAAGTTTCGTACCATTTGGACTTCGTTTGATACTCCAACGGTTAACCGAGGGACCGAAAAGGCCTCGTGTGTGTTGCAGCCCAACACCCCTCCAATTTGGCCCAAAACCCACCTAACTCTGCTCCATCATCTAGAGCGTTTGATCATGATCGCGTGGCCGAAAACCGCACCTCATTTGGACTCTCCTAGCTCCTCCTATGCCTATATAAAGACCCCTTCCCCGAAATCCGGATCCCCCTCGTCCTCAAACCCTAAATCCCAGATCCGCGCCGGCCGGACACGTCCGCCCCGGCCGGACGCGTCCGCTCCACCGCCCGCGCCCACTCCCACGCTGCCACGTGGCCTCCCGCCGC
>NC_057797.1:369091494-369192167 GCF_018294505.1 Triticum aestivum | reverse complement strand
TCGGGCCGCGCCTCCTCCTCTAGGGCGCCTCGCCACGCCGCCACGCCTCGCATCCGGCGCCGCCGCGCGCGCCCGCCTCCTTGCCGCCCGGCCGCGCCGCCCCGCCGCGCAAGCTCGCCGCCACCACCTCCTCGTCGCTTCGGCCACTCCCCGGCCTCCTCCTCGCGGCCCCGGCCACCACGAGCTCGCCGGTGAACAGTGCTCGCCGGATCCGACCTCGGTTTGCGTGCCGGGTCAAACCCTAGATCCGGAGGTGTTTTTTTCGTCTAAGTCCCAGATATTTTCTAGCCCAAGTGCTCATGTTCGTGACCTCGTAACTTTGCATCCGTAGCTCCGATTCATGCATATAGCATATCAAAATGTTCATATCAGAGAGTACATCATTTCATTCCATTGCATCATTTTCATTTGAGTTCATCTTGATGCCCGAAATGCTGTTAGAAGAGGGCTACTTGAGATAATTGTCAGATCTGCTACTCCGTTTAGATTTTTGTCATTTTTGCCATGATTAATGTGTGCATGATATGCCCTGATGCTCTACATGTGTTTTGTTAAGGGTTTTGTCATCTTTCCAGAGGTGCAACCCATGTATTTTTGTGATGTGTGTGGTGACTTGTGCAAGCTTGCAAAGTGGTGCACTTGCTAATTCTGTTTTCAGGGACTTAGTAATTTCACTAAGTCCTGGAGCTGTTTATCTCATGATGCCATATGTTCATGTTGTTTCCTAGTGGTCCGTGCCTCTTTTGAGGATGATCAGTAAGGGTGTTTTGTTAATCTTGTAGTGCTCTATCCATCCATGTCTTTGTTTGCAATTATGGAGCATCCTAGCTTGAGCCAATCGAGCTCTACTTTTGCTACTTTGTGAATCTGGACAGATTGTCAACTTGTTTGCAATTTTGCCGATGATGTTGTAGTTGATCCGTGCATGTTATGCTATTGTTCTTGCCATGTCTAGCTTGAATTTTGTGCCTTCTTGATGGGTGTATGCTTGTCTTGCCATGACTTGCACCGTAGTGAGTGCATCGAGCTCGTAAACATGCCTACTTGAGTTATATTTCAGCATGTGTCAGTTTTTCACTAAGTCTGAAAACTGATTATGTTTTTGCTATGTTCACATGCTTGCAATTGTATTTTCTGATCCCTTTTGGCTCAAGGTCACTAAGGGACTTTTGTTAATATCTTTGAGTAGCTCCATGCCATGCTTTACTTTGCCATGTTCAGGTCTTGTAGCATGTAGTTTTGTTGCTTCGAAGAGGGCTACCTGATCTGAAATTCCAGACAAGTGTTAATTTCACTAAGTCTGAGATCTGTTTGCCATATGCATTTTTGCCATGCTTGTTTGAACCTGTTAATGGATGAATTGGCTGTAGCTCAGTGCTAGATTTTTATTAAGCATCTTGTATGCATCCCTTCCATGTATTTTTTTTGTCATGTTTGGGTGTTGTAGCATGTTCATCTCATTGCATTTAGATGGCTACTTGCTGTAAATCGCAGACCGGTGTATTTTTGAATCGCTTGCCATTTCAAACCGTAACTCCGATTTCGGTGTTCTTTATATCGTTTTCAAGCGATTCATTTCATCTTTCCAGTGGCACACTTGGTTTTCCAAGTTGAGGCCAGGTTCATGCATTTCCTGTCATATCTTGCATTTCGCATCCCGCATCGCATCCCGCATAGCATACCATCTTTGCATTGCGTTGTTTGAGTTTGCACGTGGTTGATTGTATCCTTGTTGCTTGTTTATCTTGTTTGGGTAGAGCCGGGAGATGAGTTCGCTAACGAGGAGCCCGTTGAGTTTGCTTTCGAGGATCCAGACAACTCTGACAACTGTGCAGGCAAGATGATCATACCCTCGAAATCACTACTATCTTTGCTACGCTAGTTTGCTCGCTCTTTTGCTATGCCATTGCTACAATGCCTACCACTTGTTTTCAAGCCTCCCATATTGCCTTGTCAAACCTCTAACCCACCATGTCCTAGCAAACCGTTGATTGGCTATGTTACCACTTTGCTCAGCCCCTCTTATAGCGTTGCTAGTTGCAGGTGAAGATTGGAGGCCGTTCCTTGTTGGAACATCTTTTATTTACTTGTTGGGATATCATTATATTGCTATGTTATCTTAATGCATCTATATACTTGGTAAAGGGTGGAAGGCTCGGCCTCTCGCCTAGTGTTTTGTTCCACTCTTGCCGCCCTAGTTTCCGTCATATCAGTGTTATGTTCCCGGATTTTGCGTTCCTTACGTGGTTGGGTTATAATGGGAACCCCTTGATATTTCGCCTTGATTAAAGCTTTTCCAGCAATGCCCAACCTTGGTTTTACCATTTGCCACCTAGCCTTTTCTTTCCCTTGGGTTCTGCAGACTCAAGGGTCATCTTATTTTAACCCCCCCGGGCTAGTGCTCCTTTGAGTGTTGGTCCAACCGAGCGATGTCCGGGGCTACCAGGGGCAACTCTGGGCTGGCCTACCCGACGTCTGGCTCATCTAAGTGTACCCTAAGAACGAGATATGTGCAGCTCCTATCGGGATTTGTCGGCACATTCGGGCGGTGTTGCTGGTCTTGTTTTAACCTGTCGAAGTGTCTTGAAGAACCGAGATACCGAGCCTGATCGGAACGTCTTGGGAGGAGGTCTATTCCTTCGTTCACCGTGAGAGCTTGTCATGGGCTAAGTTGGGACTCCCCTGCAGGGATTTGAACTTTCGAAAGTCGTGCCCGCAGTTATGGGCAGATGGGAATTTGTTAATGTCTGGTTGTAGATAACTTGAACCTTAATTAATTAAAATGAATCAACTGAGTGTGTTACCGTGATGGCCTCTTCTCGGCGGAGTCCGGGAAGTGGACACGGTGTTGGAGTAATGTTTGCGCAGGTTGCTCTCTAGTTTCTCGCTTGCGCTTTGCCATCTCTTCCCGCTCTCTTTTGCGTATAAGTTAGCCACCATACTTGCTAGTCGCTTGTTGCAGCTCCACATATTTACCTTGCCATACCTATTAAGCTTAAATAGTCTTGATCGTGAGGGTGCGAGATTGCTGAGTCCCTGTGGCTCACAAATTACTATTACACCTGATGCAGGGCCTGATGATTCTGCTCCGGAGACGCGTTTGAGCTCAAGTGGGAGTTTGACGAAGACTCTCAATGTTACTATGTTTCCTTTCCCGATGATCAGTAGTGGTGCCCAGTTGGGGTGATTGGGACCGTGTCGCATGTTGGGTTCTCTTTTATTTTGGCGCCGTAGTCGGGCCATGAGTGTTTGGATGATGTAATGTTATTTATGTACTTGATTGACGTGGCGAGTGTAAGCCAACTATGTTATCTCCCCTTTATTATTCATATTACATGGGATGTTGTGAAGTTTGCCTAACTTGCGACATATGCCTTCAATGCAATTATGCCTCTAAGTCGTGCCTCGACACGTGGGAGATATAGTCGCATCAAGGGTGTTACAGGTTAGGTTTACCTTAATACTTTTGTTGTATTTGCGGATGCTTGCAATAGAGGTTAATCATAAGTGGGATGCTTGTCCAAGTGAGGGCAACACCCAAGCACAGGTCCACCCACATACCAAATTATCAAAGTACCGAACGCGAATCATATGAGCGTGATGAAAACTAGCTTGACGATATTCCCATGTGTCCTCGGGAGCGCTTTACATCATATAAGAGTTTGTCCAAGCTTGTCCTTTGCTACAAAAAGGATTGGGCCACCTTGCTGCACCTTATTTACTTTTTTTACTTGTTGCTTGTTACAAATTATCTTATCACAAAACTATCTGTTACCACTTATTTCAGTACTTGCAGAGAATACCTTGCTGGAAACCGCTTATCATTTCCTTCTGCTCCTCGTTGGGTTCGACACTCTTACTTATCGAAAGGACTACGGTAGATCCCCTATACTTGTGGGTCATCATAGGTATCCCTGCCTTACCCTCCCTTTCGGTCACTTACTGGCGGACCCCATGCTTGCTAGGCCCCGCATGTCAGTTACTCAATGGGTTCGGCCATGTCAGGGGATCCTCATCCATAGTATACTCCCTATGTTTTTATTTACTCCGCATAAAACGGAGGGAGTGGTGGTATAATAAATGACGTGGGCGGGGGAGGGGGCGGGATGTCCGTTTGCTCTCAACTGCAGTCCCACAAGCGAGCAAAAATGCAAGACGAAGCGCGTTCCATTCGGTGAGCGGCGTGGAGGGTCCAGCGTGCCGGGCTGCAACGCAGACGTGACAAGAGCGATGTACATTCAAAACCGATTGACCGGTCATCACCAGAACCACTATTCACACCAGAACCTTCGCTTCTCGGCCTACGCCAGCCACTGCCCTAAAACCACACCAAATCTCCAGCCCATTCCCCCACCTTTCAATCCCCTAGCCCGCATCAAGCGTCCCCTAGTTCACCGGAAAGCCATGGTGCGCCGCAAGATCACTTACTACAAGATGCTGATGCCGGAGCACCGCGCGGAAATCGCGGCGGCTGTCGGTGCCACAGACCTCCGTTCCCAAGCTCGCTTTGTGGCGGGCCAATCCCTGAGTTCTCTAGAGCCAAGCTACGAGGAGGAGCAAGCCGATCCAATGTTCATGGCGGAGGTCGCGGCGCAGAAGGCCCCCAATGGGTATGAGACGATGGACGTCGACTTCGTGCCGGTGTCCGAGTCCCCCATGGTGCAGGCGGACCAGCGGTTCAACATGGCTATACTAAAGGAGGACCGGCAGGCAGAGGCTCAACTCGACGCGGAGCGTGCGCATGCCGCTGCCATCAAGGCTCTCCTGCAGGCGGAATCGGATGTCGTGGATGTGAACCGGGCGGCGGAGGCTCAACTTGAGGCGGAGCGCGCGGATGCCGCTGCCATTGAGGCCCTCCTACAGGCGGAACCGGACATCCTGGAGTTGAACCGGGCGGCCGAGGCTCGACTCGACGCAGAGCGAGCGGATGCCGCTCTCATCGATGCCCTCCTGCAGGAAGAACCAGACATCCTGGACTTGAACCGGGCGGCGGAGGCTCGACTCGACGCGGAGCGCGTGGATGCCGCTGCCATCGAGGCCCTCCTGCAGGCGGAATCGGACGTCCTCGACTTGAACCGGGATGTGCTCTCGTTCGTGCAGAGCGCCCGCACGCTCCGCTTGAACGAGTAGCTGGAGGTCGAGGACAACCATGGTGCGGAGACACACGTCGGCAGCGACGGCTGGTTCGCGCCGGCAGCCAAAGACGACGCGGTCGTCTCTTTCCGCGAGCAGTGATAGTTTTTCTTTATGTTGTTGTTTTTATGGATCTTTTGCTGTGTAAAAACATATATTTGTTATGCAAGTCGCCTGACTTGGGTCAGTCTACCATTTCAAGCGGTTGGATGAATATCCTACGTCTCCTAACCCTTCTTTCCTTCTTCCTCACCTCTTCTTCTTCCCCAACAGACCACCGCACGGGCCGTACGGATACTCCCCAACATGCGGTTGGATAAACATACTCTATGAACGAAAATTATGTGTCAGCGATAGGATGGCTGAGTTTGGTTTGTTCACATGCGACAGCACATGTCAGTGAGGGCTCGTTCCCTTGGTTGGATTTGCGGCGTGCAGGAGCGACTGTGTGAGGGTGCGGTGCAACCACGGCGTGCAGGAGCGACCGTGTGAGGGCTCGGTGCAACCGCGACAGCCGTGCGCAAGTGTACCTCCTTCTCATTTTGAAAACTTTAGGCAAGCTTGCAAAAATGTGTGGCGAAGTTTCGCAATGCAAGGCCTAGATCCAAACAGGATAAGTAAGTACGTACTAGGAGTACTAGTGTTAAAAAAGAAAGGCGGGGTTTTCCTTCGCGGGATTTAATTGATACAAATCCTCGTTTCACGTGTCAATTAATGCGTATTTTTTCTCCAAAGACCAAAGAGCTAACCATCTCACTCCTCATCGCTTGATTAATGCAGCGCCATGCAAACCAACCTTCTCACTTCCGCATGCATGCAGGGGATATTAATGTCCTTGGTTGCTAACCCCATCAATTTTGCCTCGATTAGTGTTAGTGGCCCTTTGCAAATTGTAATTTTGATATACTGGCCTTGTGTACACAAAAAATGGAGGTAGTAACTATATTTGACTTCCTTCCCCATTGCGGTGACGTCGACGATATCTTTTTTTGGTGGTTTGGTGAAGTGCGTTCGACGGAGAACACCATTGAGGGAGACCACGGTAAATCGTTCGCAAGTGCCGCCTGCAAGCCGAGACAACTGCCTTATTTGCATCCAGGAAGTCCTTTACTAGTACTCCCTCTGGTCCTTTTTTCTTTGCGTCTAAGGTCCAGCCCATATACCAAGAAGAGGAGCAATTAGCAAAAAAATGGACTGTTTTGCCCCTGGATTCATCTAAGGAGACCCTGGTTACATGCGAGATTGGCTCAGACTTTCCATGCATGTCGTCTCTCTCTCTCCCCTGTCCATCTCTCTGCACGCATGTTCCTCTCGCTCTCTCTCCTATTTCTACATGCAAGCAGCTCTCTTTGCCTTGGCAAGATGTGAAGCACATGGGAAAGAGAGATGGGATTACTGCAGGCACGCATGCGGTGGAAAGGGATGGAGGGCCCGGTTGGAAAGAGCAGCGAAAAAATGCCAATGCGCAGAGCATTGCGGGGAAAATGAAAATTTCTTAGATGCAGACAAAAAGGGACCGGAGGGAGTACTACTAGGAGTACTAGTGTGGTGAGATGGTTTCTCGAAGAAGACGATGGAGAAGCGAAGTCAGCGAAGAGTGAAATGATGGTTGCTTCGTCCGTGCTTTTGTGATTTGACACCTCACTGCTTTGTGATTTGTGATAGAAGGGACAGGGCAGTAGACTCTGTGCTCTATACTGTACTACATGCGTCCAAGCATGGGAGAAAGAGGAGAGATGTTGCATTTTTCTATTCCTTCAATCAATCAATCAGGGAGCTTCGGTTCCATATTTTTGGCTTTGGCAACACCGTCCACAATGGTTCCCACGATGCCAAAAGCTATTTTCACATTTGGCTACACATTGTGGATGCCCTTAACCATACCACTTGGTTTTGCTCCTGTGTGCTATCTATACAAATCTCAATTATATTGATCTAAAAAATTATAGAATCAAGATTAGTAAAAAGGAGGTGATTTTGCCGCGTGGATGGCGGGGGAGGTTTCTTATTTGAGCAATGCTACATCCACGTAATGGTTTACGTAAAGTTACAAACTGATGTGATGTGGGACTATTTGATTGGATTAAAGGAGAGGATTAGGCCCACCCCACCTGAAAATCAGGGGGCATATATAAATTAGATGGAAAGTATACGTAGCAGCTACGTAGCCCTTTGTAAGTCTAGGATTAGGCTTCTTATTTTCGGAGGGCGTTGTCCTGGCGGTTTGCTAACATGCGGTCCCATGTGTCAGTGCTTTACCAAGCCGATCCGCGTCCCACATGAGGCAGAACAACGGCAGAAGCAACACGTGGTTAAGCTGAAGAAGATGAGGGAGAAGCGGATTCAGCAACAAGTGAAATGATGGTTGCTTCGTCCCTCCAACTTAACTGTGGGAAAGGTGCAGCTTTGTGATTTGACGCCTCATTGCTCACTACTACGCCGGCGCCATGACTGGGGTGCTTCACCCCGGCTGCTCTGCACTGTATTCCGGTATGGCACGTGGACCCGGTAGCTTGATGTCGCACATGTCGGCGAAAGGGACTAGAAGATTTATGAAAGCGAGCGCTCCACTCTTACGACGGGGGAGTAGACGACACGACGGCCTAGTGAACTATCACTTGTACTGTATAGTACTATAGTTTTGTTGTTTCGCACGATCCATCGATACAAACTCGATTAAACAGGAAAGGGCGGGATTTTTCCCGCGTGGTAGATGATACTGGCCATACATTTCAAAGGCAATTTTAATGTATGCAAACTGAATAATTATAAGTAACAATATGATATCTAGTAAAACTAAAAACACATATGATTTATTGTGTTAGAGTGTAGTAGTAGTGTTGTATTGCATAGTTGTTAGATGTAACATGCGAGAACGTGTAGAGATGTAGTTTTGGAGGGCCTACAGAGAGAAAAGCGTAATACGGTCACCGAACTTCAGAATAAGCTGATTACGGTCACTATATACGTTTTGCGGTGATTATACGGTCACTTGCTCACAGTTCAGCATCGGATTGCACTCTGTTGACCGGCCAAATAGTATGCGTGGCGCCATGTTGAATAGTTAAATTGACCATGTTCCTTGTGGGTCCCACCTGTCAGTTCGCATAGGCAAAAGGTCAGATAAACACAAATTTATGTAGGCGCGACAAGGCTCCAACCCGTGTGCGGGAATCACCTGGTTGTGTATATGTCTGTCAGGGCCTGATGTGTGTGCATGCACGTGTAGGTTGAGCACTTGAGTGTGAGAGTGTGTGTTGGTCGTGTGGTGTACTGGTGTGTGCATGCATGTGTGCGTGTGTGCATGTGAGTGTTGTGTGCGTGTGAGTGTTGTGTGCGTGCGTGTGAGTGTTGCGTGTGTACGTGTGAGTGTTGCGTGCGTGCGTGGGTGCATGTGTTTGTGTGAGTGTTGCATGGATGCAGTTCGTGTGCATGCGTGCGTGTGTGTATAATCACCACACTAGCTCCCGTGTGTTAAAACAGACAGTTCAGCATACCAATACAAGGCCACCTTGTCCGCTGTGCCCGCGGTCATGACTTCGAACCACTGTCCAAATATTTTTTTGTCATTTGTTTTCATTCTTACTAGCAAGATGCCCGTGCGTTGCACTTAACATCAAGATGCATTTGTATGACTTGTTTATCTTGTGAGAGAAAAGGATGAACGAGGGAAGGCCTTATTTGCAAATGTGGAGAGGTGTGTGGGTACCTTTTTGCAAAATTGCCATAGTTTCTTTCCTATCTGTCAGATATAAATCGGACGGCCTATATTGCAGGATGGCAGGCACACCATCATCACCAACTCTGTTTTTTATAAGAGTGTATTTTATGTATTTTATAAGAGTGTAGATGTAGAGTAGATACAAGTCAACAGGTGGGCACGATGGTAGTGAGATAATGTGATGCAACACTAGAGGTGCCACGTGGAGCGTTTAACTGGTCAACTAGTCATGTCATGAGCAAATACAGAGTTGTACGGTGAGCCCGTGACTGTGTAATAACCAATAAACGTAAATGGTGACCGTAATGAGTGGATTCTGAAGTCCAATGTACGTATCATGCTTTCGCTTCAAATACAATGATCGTCATTGCATATATCGTGAGAGAAAGATGAAACATGCGTGAATTTTCTGGGGGCTTACTTTTAGAGGACCTGGATATAGTTTTGTGTGCATACGTGAAAGGGGCGTACAGGGGGGTATGCGATGGAGAGAGAGATGCTCTTCATTTCTCTTTATTATGACTAACTTTGTATATACTATAAAAATATACAAATTCACAGTGCGGAATAAATATCATTGTGGGCACCATGCAATGCAAATCAGCGTTTGTACTCCTCCATATAACTTTGTAATGTTGTATATATGTAGAAACTCTAAAATAATTTTTTGGCCACACTTTATCCAAAAGGAATGTTGTATGCTAAATGAATGTGAAGAGAGGGCTTTTTAGATCAATGGGGTACGTGATGTAACATGTGTGAATGTGTAGTTGATGCATTTGGCGGGGCCTAGAGAGGTATGTGTGTGTATTACGTATTCGAGAGAGGCATGGATAGAGGGGCCGACGGGGGGGGCGTGGGAGAGATAGCACGAGAAATGAGAGTGGTCTAGAGAGAGAGAGGAATATGACGTCACGACAAGAGATTCCATTCCCTTGAGTGTGTATATGCAAGGGGCGAGGGAATAGAGGCACGAGGAGAAATTTTCTGTGTGTGTGGTGTTTGTGTTGGTATGTGTGGGTGTGAGAAGATAATGAGACATGGGGGCAAAGGGTGTGTCACCGCGTGAGGTCCGATGGGTCGAGGTGAGGCCCTTCGTTCGGTTCCGTCCTGCGCCACATTGGTCGGCCCGTGACGCATTTAGGAAGACCCATGGATGACTAGTCGTACAAGACAAAGATAGCAGAATAGTGAAGGACTCTGTGTCCACTAACAAAGCCGGCTAGGATTTGTAACCCTAGGTTCTCAGACTAAGGTAACCCCTTTATCTCTGATATTACTATTCATCCAACCTAACTTTAAGGGGCATCCTATAGAATGCTCTGCTAGAATCATACTCGTCGATTAGGAAGAGAGGTGTGAGACAATGCATGAGAGACAGGCGTAAAGATAATGTGCGTACATGAGACACGTAGGCAGGTCCATGTATATAGAAAGGGTTGATGAGGATTGTGCGTGTGTATGTTTGCGAGAGGAAGAGTGTTTGTGATAAAGGTTAGTGGAAACAGTTGTAAATCGTTACGAGAGGGAGGGAGTGTTATATCTAGAGCATGTGTGCGAGAAAGACACCTCGGGAGAGAGTGTGTGAGCATGTGTGAGAGACCACCGATGGAGAGTGAAACTACACGTAAAAGACTGCTCTACACATTGATTAAAGATATAAATTGTATCCAAATATTAGGATGGGATCACGATATTTGCAATTCGCGTAAGGAGCGGTCATTGATCCATCAAACATCTAGATTCTATCGAATTTGAGCATGTCTATGTTATTATTCGACACAATTGATCCACATAGTTAGTATTTTGAACTCCAGACAATGCATCGCTTTAGCAATCGAATATAAACGTGAGTATAGTTCATGTTGTGTGTGTAAAGCACATTATACATACGAAATTTACACAATGGACATTTTAAATAGCTACCTATGAACTAGCATACATTTGAATTCAACTTAAGGTGGTTTAAAAAAATCGAATTCAACATGAAGTCCATTCAATTATTTGAATTTGATATCATGGCATTTGTAAACCATACCTAAATTATGGGGGCACCAATCTTTGCTCTAATTTTGTACATAATAGCATATGTAGTCGTGTACAAAATAGATTCAAATTTAGCTCCTCCATTCCAAAAAAATCGTAGTTATAGGATTTTCAAGTGTCAAATTTTCAAAAAGAAGCGGATAACTTAATGAGGTTTTCAAACATACAAGGTCAAATATAACGTTGTCTATTTAGGTCAATCCTCATAATTCAAGAGTACTATAAACGTGAATGCTTGTGTTTCAAAATTTTGAACGAAGCGCCAAAAGAGCCTCTACTCGCCCGAAACCGCGTGAGACCAATGTTTGGTAGTACAAGAAAATTACTTTTCTAATAACTTTGACCCGTAAAACATACCGGCCCGACGTCCAAAGGTCTAAACTGGGGTAGGTTTGTAGCTTCATCTAGACACCACGCAACTGCATCCGAAAAACATTCATACACAATGGCCGCCTAAGCACACATGCGCGCGGCCGAAATCACTCCCGCCCACTATTTGGGAACCTGGGATTACCATCCTACCCCCGACCCGCAGTAGGTCCGAAATTTAAGAGGGGGCAAAGTTTGTACTTTCCCCAAATTTCAAACAAGCGCATCCCGTCTTCTGTTCAAAAAAGCCAAAAACAAGCGCGTCCCAGACCGAAAAATGGTTCCCCCCACCCGTCCGATTCCCCATTCGTACTCCGTGGGCGCCAAAAATACCTCTCCACCAGCCGCGAAACCCCGGCGTCCTTCGTCTGCCACCCCATCCCACCCATCAACCGCCGCCCTCCTCCATCACGCCGGAGCCGATACCCCGACGTCGTCGTCCACCGCAACCTCAACCGCAATGCCCTCCATGGCTAGTAGTTGAAGCCGACGCCGAGCCGTTCGTACCCGAGCCAGTTCAACCACGCCGTCCTGCGCCTCACCGCTGCCGCTCCAACTTCGCCACCCTCCACTGCACCGGAGCTGTTCCTGCTACGCCGTCCTTTGCCGCCTCGGATTTGCTTCCCCTCCGCCGACATACGGCCACGGCAACACAGTCAACGATTTGACCATGGGTTCGTCTAAGCCTGCACCCTCCAGAACATCGGTTTCCTTGGTAAAAATAAGAAGATCGGCGCGACATGTGGAGGTGACCACACCGGCAACCGAAAAAGGTACTCATCTTCCCTTATTCTGCAAATCTTACATCTTTGCTTGCACGGTATTCATCCCACAGAAGACACTAGTTGACCGCTTCTTCTTGATACTAGATGTTCCTAGTAACTCGCGATGCACAAGGTTTCTCCACATATACTATTTCACCTTAGCTAGAGGTTCGTCGCCCCCCTGAATTTCAATTTCTGGCCAGTTGATTCCCAATTAACGGAAGAATTCCCCGGTGTTACAGGCGCTAGTACGCCTATTACGCCGGGGAAGCAGCGCCTTGGTGTTTATCTTAGGGGAGTATGCGGCCTAGAGCTACTGGCACCCGGTCTGGAGGTCGGCCGGGATTAAAGGGATGGCCTGGGGGCGCTGCCAAGCACAGCGTGGTGTGAGGTCGATGGGAGGGCGGGGCGGTGGAGGCAGGGGTCTGGGCCGGTGGTCGCTGGCGGTTCGAGAAAGATCGTCAACAGTGACTGGCGGGAGGTAGACGAAGGCCATCTGCCCGTTCCTTATAGATCGGACGGTTCATTAAAAAAATCGACTGACCTATTTATTTTCAGTCGGCTGTTATCTTAGATATGACCACATGTGGTGGTGTGCTGGAGGAGTACCTGCATTTCCTGTGCTCATATATTACAAAATCATACGGAGTAGAATCTAATTTTGTTTGCCATGCAATGCTGTAGAGCTATCATATGTCTCTTGTCATTTATTTTTCAGCCACCTGCTATCTGCTACATTTACAATGCACTAGTTCTGCACACACTTCACCCTTAATCTCACTATTGTGTTTTTATGCAATGGTATTTCAGACTATGCTGCCATGAGAGAAGCCAAAAAGAAAAGAGAGAAGTCGCTCCAGCTTCGTATGCGGGTAGGCAAGACACGTTACAACGCTATAAAGGGTGCAGTGTCAGCAGATGGAGACGGTAAATGTAGCTCTGGAGTTGATGACCTCGCTCACAATGAACCACCATCCCAGGTGCTTGCTTTAACTTCGCGGTGTCATATGTGGTTGCATGTTCCATATGGTGTCTAGCTTGTATTCGAAGGGCCGAAGTCGGTAAGATAAAGAAAGATATTTTTTTACATGAACCACCATCCCGTGAGCACCAGAAGACAAATAGCTAGTCAGGGCACTGGCCGAGCCAGTGACAAGCCCAGCAAAGATAGGCATCACCTGGAAGCCAACTAAAAAGCTGCGATGGTGGTGAAGCAGCCCGCCTCCCACCAGGCTCTCAAGTCCTAGATGATCATGCTCACCACTCCAGCCGGATGTCTAGCTTGTATTGCTTCCAATTTGGTTAAATTGCATCTGCTTAGCTTACACATTATACCTTTGAATATGACATGCCTTTATGTTTTTGGTACATACTAGTACATCTGTTTAATAACCATGTTCTTACATCAAACTAATATTCTTGTGTATCCCTCATCAATCACTTATGACGAGGCAGGCAGGCAAGGGGACTACTCCTCATTTAAAGAATGCAGCGTCAGCCTCCCGACATGATTCTCAAGAAACAGAAATGCTAGATAAAGATAGTGAACGTAGCTCTGTAGTTGATTACAGCATTTCCCCTACACTAGCATCGCAGGTGCTTGCTCTAACTTGGCAGCGTGATATGTGGTTGCATGTTGCATATGGTGTCTAGATTGTAATTCTTCCAATCTGGTTAAACTTCATGTGCTAGACTGCTTAGCTTATACATTATACCTGTTAATGTGACATGCCTTCCTGTATTTAGTACATAGTACATCTGTCTATTAAGCATGTCTTTACATAAAACTATTGTTTTTTTGTATCCCGCATCAACCAACATGACGAGACACCTTTAGTATATGTAGTGCGATATTAGTTGCATCTTTCATATGATTTATAGCATGTGCTGCTTCTAATTTGTTGAAATTCCATTTATGATGGGACGCTTTTAACTTGGCAGAGTCATATTGGTTGCATCTTTCATGTGGTGTCTAGCTTGCATTGCTTCTTATTTGCTGGAATGGTTTCTTCTTAGTTTACACAAACAGTTGTGAACATGCCATGCCGTCCTGTTTTTCATACATATTCCATCCTGGTATCATGTGTTTGCCTTACATCAAAGTAGTGATTGTCAGTATCATGCATGAATGAGTTCTGAAGAGAAAATTTTATTGCTTTTTCTTGTCGATTTTACTTGGCAATTCAAAATCAATAAAGCGAAAGGAAGTTATCAAGGCAGCGGATAAAGGTGCTCCTTCTGAATGGAGGGCCTCTACAGTTTCTACTCCTCCACACCCCCAAGATGATTTCCAAGACAACACATGCATAGACACTCAACAAAGTTGTGTTTATGATGAGCACGTCTCCCCTAGTGCAGCATCATCGGTGCTCCCTCTAACTTGGCACTGTTATATGTGGTTGCATGTTATGTGTGATGTCTAGCTTGTATTGCTTCTAATTTTGTTGAATTCCATCTGCTTACTTTACACATTATACTTGAATAAGACACGTGTTCCTGTTTCTAGAACATACAATATCTGTCTACCACACCATGTTCTTACATCAAATTACTACTGTTGTGTAACCTACAACAATCACTTATCATAAGACACGTTTGACTTCGGAGTGTGATATAGGTTACATCTCACATTCTTTTCTAGCTTGTACTACTAATTTGTTGAAATGGCACTTATGACGAGACAGTTTTAACTTGGTAGAGTGATATTCGTTGCATCTTTCATATGGTGTCTAGCTTTCATTGCTTCTAATTTGCTGAAATGCCTTCTCCTTAGTTTACATATCATAAGCTGTGAATATGCAATGTCACTAATGACGAGAGACCTCTAACATGGTAGTGTGATGTTGTTTGCATCTTGCATATGATTTATTTCTTGTACTGCTTCACATTTTTTTAAACGCCATTTATGATGAGACACTGTTAACTTGGCAGAGCGATATTTGTAGCACCTTTCATATGATGTCTACCTTCCATTGCATTGCTTCTAATTTGGTGAAATGTCTTCTTCTTAGTTTACACATCATAGTTCTGGTTATCTCTTCCATCCTATTTTTCATACATATTACATCCTCCTATCATGTGGTTGTCTAGCATCAAAGTTCAGTTCGTCTACATCACGCATCAATTTGTTCTAAGGAACTAAATTGTTATTCATTTTTCTTGTCGGCTTGACTTAACATGGCATAGAAAAAGAGGAAGAAACACAGAATGGCAGGGAATGAGAAGCGGATGAATCTTGCAGATTCTGTTGGTACTGATGGTGCAATAGAAGGTCAAAGTCCAGCGGAAAATTCTACAAACACGACATCCCATGCTACACGAGTTGCAAAAAAGCCAAACGGAAACAAATAGCTGCCACCAAACAAGCAGAGATAGCCCTAGTTCTTGCAACACCTACCACAGTACTACCAGCTGCATGACTTACTCGTGCGTCAACTGAGCTAGCAGCACGTTCCCAAGCTCCCTTGCCACCTAACACTACTTCCCGAGCACTCTTGACACAAGACGAGTTGGCAATATCAGATGAACCTTGTGAGCTTCAACAGCAAGAAGGTAGTTGCTGGAGTCAAGTTACAGTTGCATGCTTCTTTATATATAGTCTCACAGTTTGATGTACACTAACACTTCCTATGTTCGTTGTTGGACTAGCACCTAGGCGCAAGAGGAAACAAACATCAGGGATAATGCTCAATAGGTTAACTAAATCTAGAGGAGGAATAATGGAGATCCGTTTTGAGGCAGGTTTAAAAAGGCCACGTGATGCTACAGAGTCAGCCAAGTTAGTATCAGAGGTAGCGGTTGTCGTTAGGTGTCATGTACGTATCCTCCCAACATGTATTCAGTACAGGAATGACAAAGACGAAACCCAGTTCAACACCTTCCTCGACCATTTATCTGTAAATATGGTTATGTATGGAAACTAGTAATATCATCTTGCTCTGTCCCATACTTTCTAGGTTGCTGATAATGAGACTCCCATAATTTTCATGAGGTTCAAGTCGGATAGCCAAGATGATGCAACCAGACAAGCTTGCACCCATGTTTTCAAGTCTGCTCTGCGATAGTATCGGTATAACTTGAGGAAAACTCACTTTGAAGGCAAGGCTAACAGTGAACTTTCCCAAACATCTCCAGTGGAAAATATATCGGATGAAGACTGGACGGGCCTTGTTAAACACTGGTCTGATTCGAAGTATCAGGTACATTATATATATGTGATCAGATCACATGTTGAAGTCCTATTTACGCATGTGCCACACAAATCTATCTTCTTGTAGGTGAACTGTTCAAAGAACAAGGCCAACCGTACGAAAGTGAAATTCCAACAGACGAAAGGATCTCGTAGCTATATTGCACACTGCGAGGCTCTTGTAATTAGCTGTTGTTTCACTCTTTTCGTTGTACCATATTATCAGATCTATATTGACTTGTTCGAAATGCAGAGGAAAGCCCGCAAGGACCAAAAAGTACCTAAACCAAATGATGTGGAAATCTTCAAGGACTGTCACACCAGCAAGAAGAAGGGCATGACTACACCAGTCAAAGCCGATGTTGTAAGTCCTTAATCCTCATGCCTTTTAACTACTACTTACTCTGACTTGTGCCTTGAACTGCATGGTTTGCAGCCAATGTCTATTACTCTTTTGAATTTTATACACAATTGTCTTAGCGTATCATTGCACCTTACAAGGTTTAAAAGAGAGGAGTGATGTTCCTTTGATCTTGACCCGTAATCTAGTTCCGTGGTGGACTTGCCCACACAACGTTACAATTGCATGTTTGTCTGTTCTCAGTTGTTTTGTGATACGAATGATGTCATACTATGCTTACAGTATTATAAACTTCGTCTCTTTATCCTTAGCCCTCAATACAATGTGAAGAAATAGACAATACATTAGCGATGGTACATGGCCATATGTTTGGAACCTGGTTTTATTATGTACTTTGCAATAAAATACAACTAATATTTTACATGGGTTCACCAGAATAAGTTCTGTATATAGACCAAAGCTATTTTGTTTGGTTTTGCTGCCTCCTTAATATCTTCTGTTCTGGTACTACTAATGTAAAACCTCAACTTTTCAGCGAGCTATGGAAAAAATGGTGGAACCGCCACCTTCTAAAGGTGGCGAGGCAACTATAACCGCAATGTCAGCTCTTGCTACAGTGAGTCAGTACCTGTCCACTAACAGTGCCAAAAGTACGTTCCTGCGTAATACTGGGTTGGTTGTTAAGGCAATATCGTCCAAACTGCCTCATGATCAAGATATGCAAGCTCAAAGCAATGTTGTAACTGCGCTCCAGACACAAGTCCATTCCCTAACAGAGACCCTTTCTGAAACAAGGAGAAACATTGCTCAATGTCGTCAAGATATGCATGGTTTTGAAACCAGACTATCAGACATTTGCTATTTTGTTCAGGAGCCTAGGGGAAATGAAGGCAAGGGTTATGGTGCTCCATCGGACAATACAACATGAAAATGTAACAGTCAGGTCAAATGAACTGAGCTTCTGAACTTCTGGTGGTGCATTTATCTGCTAGACTGTTAAGTTTTATGCCAACCTTCCTTTTGTTATATAGTTGTAATTTGTTTTGGTGCGATACAAAATTTATTCTTAACGTGCAGCCACCGGCTGAAGAAAACAGCAAGCCATTTTTGTATAGTGTAGGGTGTTCCCTATATTTGCACTGGTGGCGATCTTTGATGCCGAGTGGATGTAATCTGTGCAATCGCCTTAATAGCCTAGCGTTAGTTTCAGCCTTATTTATTTCCTAGTCTTCTTTTTCCCTGGTTTGCTATTGGCCGCAACTACCATGGGCCATATACGGGTCGTAGGATCCATGGGTCTCCTACGGGTCATTGATAAATTGGCCTGTAGTCGGTGGGCCTCGGGCCGTCAGATAAATGGGTCTACATGGGCCGTAATCGGGCGTAATTGGTATCAGCCCAGCACGGTAACATGCCGTTAACATGCCGTAGGACAACAAAGGCTTAATTCTGTCACAGGCATAACGGGTCGTTAATGGGCCAGAATATAGGACAGGCTAGAAACAACGCAATGGGTTAACGGGCCAGAAACGGGTTGACTCTTGCCATGGGCCGAATTTGGCCCATTAGGGTAACACACCAGTAACGGGCCGACTCTTGCCATGGGCCGAATTTGGCCCATTAGGGAACAGGCCAGTAACGGGCCGACTCTTGCCATGGGCCGAATTTGGCCCATTAGGGGAACAGGCCAGTAACGGGCCGGAAGTAATCAAGGGCATAAAAGGAACCCAAGAACGTATGTGGCATCAATAGTCCGAAAGCTAACACAGGCTGGAAACGGCCCATGTAAATCATGGGCCGTTAACGGGTATAAAGAAAATTACTGTTCATTATGGGCTAGAGTCACCGTGGGCCTGTAAAGGGCCGAAAGATACGAATGCCTCATATGGGCCGAAACACGTCGTGGGCCATACATGGGCCGAAAGTGAAATGGGCTGGTGTTATATTCGACGGCCCACATGACGTTATTGGGCCGATTTCCTTTAGGGCCTAACGGGTCGTGAGTTAACGGGCCGTAAAATGGGCTATTTGCGAAGAGACCGTTAACAGGCTTTTCATGGGCCAACCCGTTAGCTTTTGACCAAGTCAAATGGGCCGGCTTTGTAAGCTAAATGGGCCAGTGGTGGGCCGTGGCACGTGTCGACATATCATAGGCGCCTATCTGACCCACTGACGAGCTGACACGTGTTTCGTCCAGCCAATAAGAAATTTACACATGGAAATTTCCCATTGGTCGGGGCTGTTAACGGGTTATCGGATCCAAAACCCGACCCGATAGCATAACGGCGTTCCATTACGGTGGATGCCACGTGTCGGTCACCCTTGACGGAAGCACTTCTGTGCCGCGCGATTTATCGTCATGGAAGTGGACACTTCCATGATGATAATTTTGGTAATGTCATGGAACACTTCTATGACAGCACAGGTATGACTATCTTGATTCTGTCATAAAATCGTCATGGGTGTACATGCATGACAAAAAACGCGACCTATTGTGACAAACACGTATCATCACGGAAGTGTATTTTTTTGTAGTGTTATCATCAACCTTAGACGCACAGTTCGGGACCCCCTACCCGAGATCCTCTGGTTTTGACACTGACAACGGCACCTTGTGGTTTAAGGACCGTGTTTACGAGCCCAATAATGCAGAAATCAGGAAGTTGATACTTCAGGAAGCTCACGACTCGCCATACTCGATACACCCCGAAAACACCAAGATGTATTTGGATTTGAAGGAGCATTTCTGGTGGACGGGTATGAAGAAGGACATTGCCGAGTATGTAGCCGTATGTGATGTATGTCAGAGAGTGAAGGCAGACCATCAGAAGTCAGCAGGATTACTGCAGCCTATGCCGATACCCGAATGGAAGTGGGATAAGCTTAGCATGGATTTCATCACTGGATTACCCAGGACCCGATTGGGATGCGATTCTATTTGGGTAGTAGTGGATCGCTTAACCAAAGTGGCTCACTTTATCCCAGTGAAAACCACCTATACTAGTGCGAAGTTGGCCAAGATATACATGACCAGGATCGTATGTCTGCATGGAGTTCCGATGACTATTGTATCAAATATAGGAACCCAGTTTACTTCAAAGTTTTGGCACCAGCTGCACCAGACTCTGGGCACCAGGCTAGAGTTCAGTACATCTTTTCATCCGCAGACAGATGGACAGACCGAGAGAGTCAATCAGATTCTGGAAGATATGTTGAGAGCTTGTGCGCTTGATTATGGTTCTAGTTGGGATGATAATTTGCCGTATGCCGAGTTCTCTTACAATAACAGTTATCAAGCTAGCCTAAAGATGGCACCCTTCGAAGCTTTGTATGGAAGAAGGTGCAGGACGCCGTTGATGTGGGATGAAGTTGGAGACCGCCAGTTGTTTGGACCAGATTTGATCAGGGATTTAGAAGAGAAGGTTAAATTGATCTGAGACAGACTGAAGGTGGCTCAGTCCAGGCAGAAAAGTTATGCAGACTCAAAACGCAAGGAGATAGTCTACGAAATCGGAGACAGAGCATATCTTCGTGTGTCACCCCTGCGAGGAGTTAAACGTTTTGGAGTTAAGGGAAAGCTAGCCCCAAGATTCGTAGGACCATACCAAGTTTTGGAACGTGTGGGAGAAGTTGCTTACAAGTTGGAGTTACCCGAAGGACTGTCAGGAGTTCATGGTGTGTTTCACGTTTCCCAGTTGAAGAAGTGTCATGCAGAGATGGCCGATATTCCTCCAAGAGACACAGTGCCCCTGGAAGCAATTCAGTTGGATAATGATCTGACCTATGAGGAGAAACCTTTCAAGATTCTCGAGTTTGCCAGCCGAGTTGCACGCAGTAAGGTTATCAAGTTTTGCAAAGTTCAGTGGAGCCACCATACCGAGGATGAAGCCACCTGGGAACGAGAGGATGATCTACGGAAAGACCACCACACCTATTTTCTAGCCAACCTGAATCTCGAGGGCGAGATTCATCTTAAGGGGGGTAGGTTTGTAACATCCAAAATTTTTAATTTGGAATGTTATACATAGATCATTCATGCATATCATATTTTATTGCATTTCATTTCGCGATCCTCAAAATTCTAAGCAACTCAAGGACCCACGGAGAGAGTTGGGGATTTCATCGTTTTCATATTTGAATTTTTCTCAAATATCGAAACAAGGATCATTTTGGTTTTAATTACTTTTCTCTCCGAAAATATTTCAAGATTAAAATATACGAGAGGAGATAATATGACTTCTCCAAAATAAATTAAATATTGGAGGAAAATATTAAAATCAAATAAATAATTTTATTTGGATTTTATTGCTACTTTATTTGAATTAGAAAAATATGCATATTTCAAAATTGCATTTTAGGCCAAGAAAATGTTCACATTGTTCTAAATATTCTATTTAGACGGTGAAAATTTGTTTTAGTATTTTAGATTTTTATTTTACTTTTCTACGATTTTTCCGGCGTAATCTGTTTTTTAAGAGTTAAACCGACCTAACGGGCCGTGCCCGAGCTGGACTCCTCTGGCCAAGGCTTTAAAAGCCGCCGACCGAGGTCGCGAGGCCCAAGTCGCCGCCGCGAGCTCGCGCCCCCAAACCCTAGCCGCCGCAACAGTCCGCCGCCGCCTCGCGCGCCTCGCCACCCCTGCCGCTGCCGCCCGCGCCGCCTCCCGCTACTACCGTCGCGCCGCCGCCCATCGTCGCCGAAGCCGCCGCCGCCGCGTCGGATCTCGCCGTTGACCGGTCGGTTTTCTTTGGTTAACCTCGTTTTTTAATTTCCGGTTTAATCTATTAGATCGGTTTTTCTTGATCGGTTTATTTATTTAGCAGATGCTCATCCGTTCGTTCGTTTTAGCGAACGTGTTCACTGGTTAGGTTCAGACAATGAACGTTCGATCGTTAGTCTTTTTTTTTCGGCCAGGAACCTATCCGCGATTATTTTTCTCGCAGATTAGCCCATGATCTTCAAACGCTCATCGTTTCTTAACCGTTTGTCCAAATCCAGTGAAACAAACGCCAAAATCTACGTCTCGAAAACCTCTTTCTATTTAATGAACTTGAACAAGGTTTTGACAATTTTAAAATTTGGTTTCAAGCAGATTTGTTTTTGAAGTTCTTTTGATCGTAGTTTCACTTCCGTAGCTCCGATTCGATTGATTCTTTTTCCAGATCAAATCTCTTCAGTTGAGTTTTCAGATTCGATCTTATTATTTGATATTTACCCATGCATATTTGCTTGACTGCTTATGTATGTTATTGTTTGTTTGCGATAGAATTCCCGGAGTGCGCAGCGTGCTACTACGAGTCACTAGGTTTTGCGGATCATCAGCAAGGCAAGTAACACTTTGATTATATTCCTTTTACCCAGTTTTTATGCATTAGTTTCAAACCCTCAAACATTGCATGAGTAGGATATCTTAACTTGTGGGTTTGGAAAGTAGATGATAAGGTAGAACCTATTACCCTTTTTATTATCAAACCCTGGGAGTTACTTCTGTGTTATGCTACTTATTGCCATGCTATGCTCGTAGACGTGGATTGGGTTTGAGTGTATCCATGACAGATGTGAGATTATTAATTAATGGTTTACTTAAGGTGGCTACTTAAACACACATTTGGGTGGATTGGTTGCGGGCACCTGGGGATATACCAGTGTTGTCCTTTTTGGTTCGCCACCCAGGCTCAAAGGGATCATAAGATTATTCATGCTAGAAACTTCTGTGTGTAGCCACAAGCTATTATGGGCTCTAGAATAGTTGAGTATGTTGTGGGAAACCTTTCCATGATGGGCTAGCAGATGTAGGGGATTGTAGGTGTACCGGCCTATCTATCGATGAAGGGGACCTCTTCGGAAAGACTGTGTCTCGGTCATCCGTTTCTCAAACATCATGCAGTGCGAGAAATACAATGGAGGAGATTGAGTCTTGTGGGGAAAAGTGCACAAACCTCTGCAGAGTGTACAAACTAATCATGGTTAGTCGTGTCCCCAGTTATGGACATCTTGAGTATCTGGTTCTTGGATTATCATGTGGATCTCATCACTCTAAATTAATTTGTTGGGATGTTAATTACTTTTAATTGGGATTGAGATGGAGTTACCATTCTCAATGTTTTTCAACCAACTTTGTAGTTAAATAAAATATATTCCTTTGTTGTAGGGAAAAATAGCTTTTCACAAAAACATTATAACCATAGAGCCTCCACCAGCCATATATGCATGTAGTGATAGCATTTACTTGTTCATTGCTCTACTGTGTTATCTTGCCAGCATATTCCATGTGTTGACCCATTTCGGGCTGCAACATATCATGTTGCAGACTTTTCAGACGAAGAGTAAGGTGCACTAGGTCGTCTGTCGTGCACTCGGCTATGCCGTTGGAGTTGATGGAGTCACTTTATCTTCCAAGCCTTCTGCTGTTATCTTACTTAGATGGCCTTAAGCCATATTTATTGTAATAAGTTCTCTTGAGACATTCGATGTAATAAGTGTGTGATTGCTACTCTGTTATAAATCCTTCAAGTATTGTGTGTGTCAGCATTACCGATCCAGGGATGACACTTATGCACAGAGACTTGATCCATTCGGGTCGGGTCGCTACATTGTATTTCTCAATATAAATTGTAGAAATGATATGGTACAGTAGGCATTGTGTGAGAACAATTATGAACCTTGTCTTTGACAATACCAAAGTGAATGGTTTACTCTTTATCATACTAACCTATCTCACGAAGTTCCGTTAAGTTTTGTGTGATTGAAGATTTGAAGCTTTGGGTGAGATATCGATATGAGGAGGATAAGGAGTGGAAAGACCCTAAGCTTGGGGATGCCCAAGGCACCCCAAGGTAATATTCAAGGAAGACTCAAGCGCCTAAGCTTGGGGATGCCCTGGAAGGCATCCCCTCTTTTGTCTTCAAAACTATCGGTATACCTTACTCGGAGCTATATTTTTATTCGTCACATCATATGTGTTTTGCTTGGAGCATTTTTTCAATTTTACTTGTTGTTTGAATAAAATCAGTGTATCTGAAATCTTGAATGAAAAAGAATCCTCCCATGGCTATTTAATTATTTGACTACTTAGTATTCTTCACTTATATCTTTTTGGAGTAGTTTGTCATTTACTCACGTGCTTCACATATATCCTGTGAGTAAATGGTTGAATGAATTGAATATCATAAATCTGAATTTATATACGTTTCATATGCTTACACATGGGGAGTAATGACTTCACACATAATAAGTACAGGTAGTAAACTTATTGGAAGTTAGCAAACGCAGAATTGGTCACTTGAACAATTCATGAAAGAATATTGAAGGAAGAGAGATTTCACATATAAATATACTATCTTGGACATCTTTTGTAATTGTGAGCACTCATTAAAATATGACATGCTGAAAAGTTGATGTTGGACAAGGAAGACAACTTAATGGGTTATGTTTTCCTATATTCGAAACGTTATATTGTCTTGGATCATCCAACTGTTGGGGAACGTAGTAATTTCAAAAATTGTCCTACACACACGCAAGATCATGGCGATGCATAGCAACGAGAGGGGAGAGTGTTGTCCACGTACCCTCGTAGACCGAAAGCGGAAGTGTTAGCACAACGCGGTTGATGTAGTCGTACGTCTTCATGATCCGACCGATCAAGTACTGAATGTACGGCACCTCCGAGTTCAGCACACGTTCAGCCCGATAACGTCCCTCGAACTCCGATCCAGCTGAGTGTTGAGGGAGAGTTTCATCAGCATGACGGCATGGTGACGATGTTGATGTTCTACCGACGCAGGGCTTCGTCTAAGCACCGCTACAGTATAATCGAGCTGGACTATGGTGGAGGGGGGCACCGCACACGGCTAAGAGATCAATGATCAATTGTTGTGTCTCTAGGGTGCCCCCTGCCCCCGTATATAAAGGAGCAAGGGGGTGTGGCCGGCCAAGGGAGAGGGCGCGCCAGGAGGAGTCCTACTCCCACCGGGAGTAGGACCCCCCCCCCTTCCTAGTTGGATTAGGACTTGAAGGAGTGGAGGAGAAGGAAGGAAGGAGTGGAGGAGAAGGAAGGAAGGGGAGCGTCGCCCCCTCTCCTTGTCCTATTCGGACTAGGGGGAAGGGGCGCACGTCCAGCCCTTGCCTCCTCTCCTCTCTTCCACCTAGGCCCACTAAGGCCCATTCGATTCCCGGGGGTTCCGGTAACCTCCCGGTACTCCGGTAAAATCCCGATTTTACCCGAAACACTTCCGATATCCAAACATAGGCTTCCAATATATCAATCTTCATGTCTCGACCATTTCGAGACTCCTCGTCATGTCCGTGATCACATCCGGGACTCCGAACAACCTTCGGTACATCAAAACATATAAACTCATAATATAACTGTCATCGTAACGTTAAGCGTGCGGACCCTACGGGTTCGAGAACTATGTAGACATGACCGAGACACGTCTCCGGCCAATAACCAATAGTGGAACCTGGATGCTCATATTGTCTCCTACATATTCTACGTAGATCTTTATCGGTCAGACCGCATAACAACATACGTTGTTCCCTTTGTCATCGGTATGTTACTTGCCCGAGATTCGATCGTCGGTATCTCAATACCTAGTTCAATCTCGTTACCGGAAAGTCTCTTTACTCGTTCCGTAATACATCATCTCGCAACTAACTCATTAGTTGCAAGCTTAAGTGATGTGCATTACTAAGAGGGCCCAAAGATACCTCTCCGACAATCAGAGTGACAAATCCTAATCTCGAAATACGCC
Source organism: Triticum aestivum (assembly GCF_018294505.1). NCBI lineage: Eukaryota > Viridiplantae > Streptophyta > Magnoliopsida > Poales > Poaceae > Triticum > Triticum aestivum. The sequence goes on along the minus strand of NC_057797.1, from coordinate 369,166,831 downwards.
AACCCAACAAGTACCTTTGGAGACACCTATAGAGCACCTTTATAATCACCCAGTTACATTGTGACGTTTGGTAGCACACAAAGTGTTCCTCCGGTAAACGGGAGTTGCATAATCTCATAGTCATAGGAATATGTATAAGTCATGAAGAAAGCAATAGCAGCATACTAAACGATCGTGTGCTAAGCTAACGGAATGGGTCACGTCAATCACATCATTCTCCTAATCATGTGACCCCATTAATCAAATGACAACTCATGTCTATGGTTAGGAAACTTAACAATCTTTTATCAACGAGCTAGTCAAGTAGAGGCATACTAGTGACAGTCTGTTTGTCTATGTATTCACACATGTATTATATTTCCAGTTAATACAATTCTAGCATGAATAATAAACATTTATCATGATATAAGGAAATAAATAATAACTTTATTATTGCCTCTAGGGCATATTTCCTTCAGTCTCCCACTTGCACTAGAGTCAATAATCTAGATTACAGAGTAATGATTCTAACACCCATGGAGCCTTGGTACTGATCATGTTTTGCTCGTGGAAGAGGCTTAGTCAACGGGTCTGCAACATTCAGATCCGTATGTATCTTGCAAATTTCTATGTCTCCCACCTGGACTAGATCCCGGATGGAATTGAAGCGTCTCTTGATGTGCTTGGTTCTCTTGTGAAATCTGGATTCCTTTGCCAAGGCGATTGCACCAGTATTGTCACAAAAGATTTTCATTGGACCCGATGCACTAGGTATGACACCTAGATCGGATATGAACTCCTTCATCGAGACTCCTTCATTTGCTGCTTCCGAAGCAGCTATGTACTCCCCTTCACATGTAGATCCCGCCACGACGCTTTGGTTAGAACTACACCAACTGACAGCTCCTCCGTTCAATGTAAACACGTATCTGGTTTGCGATTTGGAATCCTCCGGATTAGTGTCAAAGCTTGCATCAATGTAACCATTTACGATGAGCTCTTTGTCACCTCCATAAACGAGAAACATATCCTTAGTCCTTTTCAGGTACTTCAGATTGTTCTTGACCGCTATCCAGTGATCCACTCCTGGATTACTTTGGTACCTCCCTGCTAGACTTATAGCAAGGCACACATGAGGTCTGGTACACAGCATTGCATACATGATAGAGCCTATGGCTGAAGCATAGGGAACATCTTTCATTTTCTCTCTATCTTCTGCAGTGGTCGGGCATTGAGTTTTACTCAACTTCACACCTTGTAACACAGGCAAGAACCCTTTCTTTGCTTGATCCATTTTGAACTTCTTCAAAACTTTGTCAAGGTATGTGCTTTGTGAAAGTCCAATTAAACGTCTTGATCTATCTCTATAGATCTTGATGCCCAATATGTAAGCAGCTTCACCGAGGTCTTTCATTGAAAAACTCTTATTCAAGTATCCATTTATGCTATCCAGAAACTCTATATCATTTCCAATCAGTAATATGTCATCCACATATAATATCAGAAATGCTACAGAGCTCCCACTCACTTTCTTGTAAATACAGGCTTCTCCAAAAGTCTGTACAAAACCAAATGCTTTGATCACACTATCAAAGCGTTTATTCTAACTCCGAGAGGCTTGCACCAGTCCATAAATGGATCGCTGGAGTTTGCACACTTTGTTAGCTCCCTTTGGATCGACAAAACCTTCCGGTTGCATCATATACAACTCTTCTTCCAGAAATCCATTCAAGAATGCAGTTTTGACATCCATCTGCCATATTTCATAATCATAAAACGCGGCAATTGCTAACATGATTCGGATAGACTTAAGCATCGCTACGAGTGACAAGATCTCATCGTAGTCAATCCCTTGAACTTGTCGAAAACCTTTTGCAACAAGTCGAGCTTTGTAGATAGTAACATTACCGTCAGCATCAGTCTTCTTCTTGAAGATCTGTAAGTGCATCTAGTGCCACCCCTAGTTGGTTTTGGAGTATTGACAACAAACCTAGTTGAGGGACTAATGTGTTTGTGAGAATTGCAGGATAACACAGGTAGAAGTCCCTCATTGATTCGGTTTTACTACCAGAGATGACCCCTAAAAATGTATGAAGACATTAAAGTCAGAGGTGGTATGTGAAGACATTCACATTGAAGACTATGATAAGAGAAGACATCGCGTGAAGACTATGGAGCGCGAAGACTTAGCGGTTTTGTCGTTCTGTGTTTTTATTTGTTGAGTCATAGGAACCACCGTACTGTTAAGTGGGGTCCAAGAGAAGCAGTCAGAATGACTGAAGTGATGCTTAACCAAAATCCTATGTCTTCGAGTGAAGACTATGAGAGCAAATCTTGTCTAGAGTTCGATAAGTCAGGTTTGCCTGTAGTCCAAGTAAAGTTGTCGTGTGTGTTTGAAATCTGACTGTTGGAACACGTGTCAGTTCCTTAGTGACCAAGGGTCATTTCGAACAAATCAGGTCGGGTTGCCTAGTGGCTATAAATAGCCCACCCCCTATAACCATAAACGGTTGGCTGCTCAGAGTTAGAGTACGGCTTTTGTCATTTGAGAGCAACCCACCTCGAAGCCTTTGAGAGAGAATTCCTTGCGAGGATAAAGCCCTAAACACCCAGAGCCAAAGAGTGTTAGGCATCACTTAAGTCTTCCTGTCTGTGTGATCTGAAGACTTATTACACTTGAGGACTGTGAATCCTCCAGCCGGTTAGGCGTCGCGTTCTGAGCATCCAAGAGTCATTGTGGATCGCCGGTGAACGAAGTCTATGAAGGTTTGGAAGTCTACCCTGAAGACTTACCAGAGTGATTGGGCGAGGACTGGGTGTCCTTAGTTCAATGGGAATAAGGTGAAGACGAGGTCTTCTTTGTTGAATCTCAGCCTCCCTAACCAGACGTATAGTTGTCACAACAACTGGAACTGGTCCAACAAATTATTGTCTTCAACGAGTCACTGGTTTCATCCTTCGCTTCCCTTTACTTACTGTTGGTCCTTGTGAAGACATTGTATGATTGCAGTATCTTTTGTCTTCACTGAGTGACTGCTTGTTCTGATTGGCTTCACAATATCTTCCTACCGGATCTTTACTGCCTAGCTGTTATTAGTCATTGTGCTTTCACTTCATTGAATACTTGACTATGGTTTGCCTAGTGTAGTCTACCTTCCGCTGCATGGTAATAGGTTTATTTCTATCGTTTGTCTTCGAAACTTCCATGTTTTGAAGACTTTCATAAAAATCGCCTATTCACCCCCCCCCCCTCTAGTCGATCACTAGCATTTTCAATTGGTATCAGAGCAAGGTACTCCCTTGTTCTGTGTGATTCGGTTTAACCACCTGGAGTTTTAGCTATGTCGACTGCAGGGATAATTAAAGTCTCCGTTGCATGCCCCGTCTTCGATGGAACTGAATATCCCTACTGGAAGAATAAGATGCGCATGCATCTTGAAGCCATTGATGTCGACCTATGGTATGTCGTCAAGAAGGGCGTTCCCAAGGCTGGTGAAGGTGTCACCGCTGCTGATGTTAAGAAGTTCGTTCAACTGGACTCCACTACCAAGAACATCATCTGTGGTCATCTGACCAAAGGACAGTATAGCCGCGTGAGTGCTTTGGAAACATCTAAGCTAGTCTGGGACTGGCTCTCCAAGGTCAATGAAGGCATCTCAACCCAGAGAGATCAGAGAATCAGTGTCCTTCGCAACCTCTTCAACCGCTTCAAGAGAAATGACAATGAGAATGTCCAGCTCATGTTTGATCGACTCACTGACATCACAAATGAGCTTCAAGCTCTCGGCGCCACTAAGATCACCAAGCATGAAGTCGTCAAGACACTCCTGAGATCATTTGACAGCTCGTTTGACACCCTAGCCCTGATGATTCAAGAACGTCCTGACTTCAAGACACTCGATCCGTCTGACATACTTGAGAGGCTCAACACACACGAGTTTCAGCTTTCTGAGAAAAGAGACATCTACGGTCCCAACTATGGGCGAACTCGTGCCTTGAAGGCTAAAGCTGTCTCCTCATCCGAAGAAGAATCTGATAGCAGTTCTGATGATCCTGAAGACATTGGAAAGGAGCTTGCTATGCTTGTGAAGAAGTTCCAAAAATTCACCAAGAAGAAAGGCTTCAGAAAGTCTTCACGATCAAGCTCAAGGAATGATGAAACTTCTGCTCATGACTACAAGAAGAGAACATGCCACAAGTTCAAGAAACCTGGCCACTACATCTCTGAGTGTCCGAAGTGGGACAATGAGAACAAGAAGAAGAAGAGTAAGGAGTATGACTCTGACGACAAGAAGAAGAAGAAGAAATACTCAAAGTCTTCTTCCAAGTCTTCCTCAAAGTCTTCATCACACAAGAAGAGATCATCTGGCAAGGCACGTGCGTTTGTTGGCAAGGAAATGGATTTAGAGGAGGATTCCGCTTCTGAAGAGGCGGAGGTGGAGTCTGAGGAGGAGTCCGATTCTGGCGTTGCGAGTCTGGCTACAGCATACGTTGCCAAGTCCATCTTCAACACTGAAGACAATGACTTCATCACCGACACCGATGCAAATGACAAGGACGACTCCGCTCCTACCTACTGCTTCATGGCACGCGGTGCCAAGGTAAACACACGCACTACTCACTATCAAACATCTAGTGAAGATGACTCTGATTGTGGTTCCAAACCCAGCTACAAAACACTTGCTAAAATTGCAACTGAACAACAGAGAGCTATGGAACATATTCAAAAACTGTTAGACAAAAGCGATGATCTGTTAGACGCTGAAATGACTCGATCTCAGTCCTTAATTGAAGACATAAAAAATCTTCACGTTAAGTATGAGGACCTTGAAAGTCGTCATGAAATGCTCTCAACAACTCATGAAAAGCTTTCCTATGATTATCTTCAAAGGAAGCAAGATCTTGAGAAATTGAGAGCGATTCATGAAGATCTTCAAAAGGAAAATGAGTCACTTCACGTCGAACAGATCAGTTCAGCTCAGGAAGGATTTTAACCACCATGTCTTAAATGCATCGAGCGTAACAACGCTACTTCTGTTGCTGGGTGTTCTACTGCTACTACTATTGCAATATCTTCAACTGTTGATGTGGTAACTAACCCCTCTGCTGAGGATACCACTGCTATTGCTGATGAGAATGCTAGGTTAAAGACAATGCTTGAAACAGGGATGTACAAAAGTCTCAAAGGGCATCAGACACTATGTGATGTCCTCAAAAGGTAGATCCTGAACCGAAACCCTAGGAAAGAGGGTGTTGGGTTCGAAAGGAAAATGAATGTTGATGGCTCTTACTGGAAACCTGAGCAGTACCCCAAAGCCACATGGGTTGCTGCAAAGGAACCTTCAGCGGATCCATCCAGCCTATCTAGCTTCACTTGTGCTAATCCCATTGTTATTGATGAATCCTTTGATGCAAACTATAAACTGTTTAAGAATCAGAATGGTGAAGTGTTTGCCAGGTATATTGGTACTAACTGCAGGAATGGGCCGCCTATGAAGAAAGTCTGGGTGCCGAAAAGATGTTTGGAGAATCTTCCTGTGAATGTCGTCATGACACCACACATGAAGAAGACAAATCCCAGACCATAGGCTTCATACGGTCCAAAGGCTTCATACAGACAGAGGACTCACCTGAGTCACACTAACGCAAATGTTTTACAGGGAAACCTTACTCAGGCCTATGAATATGAGCGCGTTTCATCAAACCGCCATGTTCATAAGACCAAAAACTATTCTGCTTATCCTTATGAGTACTATTGTCCACCTGCAAGACTTTTTGCTAGGGCTCCAAAGCCAAAGTTCTCAGATGCTGCACTTAGACTCATTGCTTCGAAGCCACCCTTGAAGATGTGGGTGGCTAAGAAAGCTTAACTCTCTTTTGCAGGGAAAGGTCTCCAGCCGAAAACCAAAATCGTCTGAAGCCATTGCTGGGGACCTTAAACATCTTGTAGGGCGCAAGATCAAATGCCCAAATGGTCTTATTATGTATTTTGTTCCTGGGTCGCTTGCCACTTGCCCTATCAGTCCTAACCTCGATCTAAGCTTTCATAATCCACTTGCTCGTCAAATGTTTATGCTTCACAATTCTCTTCGTGAAGCCTATCCCCCTAACTGCACTGTAGGGTACGACACTAGCTGCTTCAGAATGGATTATTGATAGTGGGTGTACTAATCACATGACTGGCAAGCGAAGCCTTCTCATGGACTCAACCTTACGTCCATCTGACAAAAGTCACATCACATTTGCTGACACTAGTAAAAGCAAGGTATTGGGTCTAGGTAGAGTTGCAATCTCAAAGGATCAACACATGGATAAAGTCATGCTTGTTGAATCCCTTGGTTTCAACTTAATGTCTGTCTTAATGCTTTGCGATTTAAACATGATTGTGATGTTTGAAAAATATCGTTGCCTTGTTCTAATGGAATCTAACAAGTCTCTAGTGTTTGAAGGGTATCGGAAAGATGATTTGTAAGTGGTAGATTTCTCAGCAGGACCACAACTTGTCGTATGTCTTCTAGCAAAAGCTTCTGAATGCTGGCTCTGGCATCGGAGGCTAGGGCATTCTGGCATGAGGAACCTCCACACCCTTGCAAGGAAGAAGCATGTCATAGGCATCGAGGGCGTCAAGTTCAAGAAGGATCACTTATGCGGTGCCTGTGAAGCAGGAAAGATGACGAGGGCCAAGCATCCCTTGAAGACAATCATGACAACGACTCAACCCTTCGAACTACTCCACATGGATCTTTTCGGTCCCACTCATTACTCAACTCTTACTACTGCTGCTGGTCTCTATGGCTTTGTCATTGTTGATGATTATTCAAGATATACTTGGGTGCACATAATCCTCTACAAGACTGAAGTGCAGGATGTCTTCAGACGCTTCGCCAATCGAGCAATGAACAACTATGGCGTCAAGATAAAGCACATCAGAAGTGACAATGGCACTGAATTCAAGAACACTGGCCTAGATGCATATCTTGATACTTTGGGCATCACACATGAATTCTTAGCTCCGTACACGCCACAGCAGAATGGCATCGTCGAACGCAAGAACAGAACACTTATTGAGATGGCTCAGACGATGCTCAATGAATACAAGACTCCAAGAAAATTCTGGCTTGAAGCCATTGATACTGCATGCCATATCATCAACCATGTTTATCTTCACAAGCTTCTGAACAAGACATCCTATGAGCTCCTTACTGGCAAGAAGCCAAATGTCAGTTACTTCAGAGTATTTGGCGCCAGGTGCCGGATCAAGGATCCACATCACACTTCAAAATTTGCACCAAAAGCACATGAGGGTTTTATGCTTGGATATGGAAAGGATTCGCACTCCTACAAAGTCTTCAACCTTTTTCACTTTAAAGTGGTTGAAACAGTGGATGTGCGGTTTGATGAGACTAACGGCTCACAAAGAGAGCACCTGCCAAATGTGCTAGATGAAGTTGCATCCAGTGAATCAATCAAACTTATGGGAACTGGAGAAATCATACCATCTGAATCTCAGCCTGAAGAGGAACTTATCATCTCCGCACCTGATCAACCTGAAGACAATGATCAACCTGAAGACAATGCTCAGCCTGAAGACAATCCTTCTAATGATGACAATGATCGGCAAGAGCAGAATCTTCGTCCTATACATCCTCGTGTTGCAAATGAAGTACAGATTGAGAGAATAATTGATAGCATCAATGCACCAGGTCCACTCACTCGTTCAAGGGCAACACAGCTAGCAAATTTCTGTGGGCACTTCACATTCGTCTCAATATCTGAACCCAAGAAAGTTGAAGAAGCCTTCATGGAACCTGAATGGATTCAAGCTATGCAAGAAGAGCTTCAACAGTTTGAGCTGAATAATGTATGGGAACTGGTTAAGCGTCCTGGTCCTTGCAAGCACAATATAATAGGCACCAAATGGATATATCGCAACAAGCAAGATGAGCATGGTCAAGTTGTCAGAAACAAAGCTCGTCTCGTTGCTCAAGGGTACACTCAAGTTGAAGGGATTGACTTCGATGAAACATTTGCTCCTGTGTCTAGACTTGAAGCCATACGCATACTGCTGGCCTATGCAAATCATCATAACATTCTTCTGTATCAAATGGATGTGAAGAGCGCTTTTCTCAATGGCAAGATTGAAGAAGAAGTGTATGTTGCACAACCGCCTGGCTTTGAAGATCCAAAACATCCTGACATGGTGTACAAGCTCAACAAGGCACTGTATGGCCTCAAACAAGCCCCTCGGGCTTGGTATGACACACTCAAAGACTTCCTGAAGAGCAAAGGCTTCAAACCTGGTTCCCTCGACCCCACTCTCTTCACGAAGACATATGATGGTGAACTGTTTGTGTGCCAAATATATATGGATGACATTATCTTCGGCTGCACCAATCAGAAATACACTGAAGAGTTTGGATATATGATGCAAGAGCAATATTAGATATCCATGATGGGTGAGCTGAAGTTCTTCCTTGGTCTTCAAATACATCAGCAACGCAACGACATCTTCATATCTCAAGAGAAGTACCTCAAATATTGCCTGAAGAAAATTGGGATGCAAGACTACAAAGGCTTCACGATGCCAATGCCAGCCAAACATCATCTGGGTCCCGACGACAATGGTAAAGAGTTCGATCAAAAGGTATATCGCTCCATGATTGGTTATTTACTTTATCTATGTGCATCTAGGCCAGATATCATGCTTAGTGTTTGCATGTGTGCCCGGTTCCAAGCGGCACCAAAGGAATCGCATCACTTAGCTGTGAAGCGAATTCTTAGATATTTGGCTCACACCCCAACACTAGGATTATGGTATCCAAAGGGCTCAGAGTTTGATCTAGTTGGATTCTCGGATGCTGATTATGCCGGTGACAAGGTGGATCGCAAGTCTACATCAGGCACATGTCATTTTCTGGGACGATCACGTGTATGTTGGTCTTCAAAGAAGCAGAACTGTGTATCTCTCTCCACTGCTGAACCTGAATACATTGCTGCTGGATCTTGCTGCGCTCAGCTTCTATGGATGAAGCAAACACTCAAAGACTATGGCATTCATCTGAAGCAAGTGCCACTCTACCGCGACAACGACAGCGCCATCAAGATTGCCAACAACCCAGTTCAGCACTCGAAGACAAAGCACACTGAAATCCGTCATCACTTTCTCAGAGATCATGTTGTGAAGGAAGATATTGATATCATTCACGTCAACACTGAAGAGCAACTGGCAGATATCTTCACAAAGCCCTTGGATGAGAAAAGGTTTTGCAAGTTACGGTGTGAGCTAAATATCTTGGAATCCTCAAATGTCCTGTGATCAGGCACACATCCTAACACTTATGCATATTGATGACTTAGATGTGCAACACACGAAGTAAAGTATATCTTCAATCAATGAAGACTTACATTCTAAGTGTGAATACATTAATGTGGAATTTGACTTCGGAGCGCCACGATAATTGTGCGCCGTGTCTGGGTCTAATACTTCCTATACGGTGGGTAACGCCACCACCAAATTTTTCTGTTTGAAGTGATTCACTCATGGCGTTACATCTGATATGTCTTTGCATTTGGTTTGCCTTCAATTTCAACTTGTCTTCATGATGATCTTCACTATGTTGCTTTGATTGCTTTCTGATATATATACTAGTGTTCTATCCTCTACAGCATTCACTTATAGCTATGTCTTCCTAGTTGAATCTTTTGAACTAAGTGAATGTGATCGGACCCTAATCTCTCTATGCTTCCTATCTCAAACTCTATCTCTCCAAATCATATGCATTCTATTGAAACTGTCGAATATCTTCTCTGCGTCCTTGTAAGTGCATCTAGTGCCACCCCTAGTTGGTTTTGGAGTATTGACGACAAACCTAGTTTAGGGACTAATGTGTTTGTGAGAATTGCAGGATAACACAGGTAGAAGTCCCTCATTGATTCGGTTTTCCTACCAGAGATGACCCCTAAAAATGTATGAAGACATTGAAGTCAAAGGTGGTATATGAAGATATTCACATTGAAGACTATGACAAGAGAAGACACCGCATGAAGCCTATGGAGCTCGAAGACTTAGATCTTTCATAGTTCTTTTTCTTCTGGGTTGAGTCATAGGAACCACCGTACTGTTAAGTGGGGTCCAAGAGAACCAATCAGAATGACTGAAGTGACGCTTAAACAAAACCTATGTCTTCGAGTGAAGACTATGAGAGCGAATCTTGTCCAGAGTTGGACAAGTCAGCTTTGCTTGTAGCCTAAGTAAAGTTGCCGTGTGAGTTTGAAATCTGACCGTTGGAACACGTGTCAGTCCTTAGTGACCCAGGGTCATTTCGGACAAATTTGGTCGGGTTGCCTAGTGGCTATAAATAGTCCACCCCCTACAACCACAAATGGTTGGCTGCTCAGATTCAGAGTACGGCTTTTGTCATTTGAGAGCAACCCACCTTGAAGCCTTTGAGAGAGAATTCCTTGCGAGGATAAAGCCCTAACCACCCAGAGCCAAAGAGAATTAGGCATCACTTAAGTCTTCTTGTCTGTGTGATCTAAAGACTTATTACACTTGAGGACTGTGCATCCTCCAGCCGATTAGGCGTCGCGTTCTGAGCATCCAAGAGACATTGTGGATTGCCGGTGAACGAAGTCTGTGAAGGTTTGGGAGTCTACCTTGAAGACTTACCAGAGTGATTGGGCGATGTTTGTTTGACCTTAGCTCAAGGGGAATACGGTGAGGACTGGGTGTCCTGAGCTGCGTGTTCAGGACTGGGTGTCCGGGACTATGTGTCCTAAGGTTTAAATACCTAGCCGCCCTAACCAGACGTACAGTTGTCACAGCAACTGGAACTCGTCCAACAAATCATTATCTTCAACGAGTCACTGGTTTCATCCTTCCCTTCCCTTTACTTACTGTTGGTCCTTGTGAAGACATTGTATGATTGCAGTATCTTTTGTCTTCACTGAGTGACTGCTTGTTCTGATTGGCTTCACAATATCTTCCTACCTGATCTCTACTACATTGCTGCTATTAGTCATTGTGCTCTCACTTCATTGAATACTTGACTATGGTTTGCCTAGTGTAGTCTACCTTCCACTGCATGGTAATAGGTTTATTTCTATCGTTCGTCTTCAAAAATTTCACGTTTTGAAGACTTTCATAAAAATCGCCTATTCACCCCCCCTCTAGTCGATATAACGCACTTTCAATTGGTATCAGAGCGAGGTGCTCCCTTGTTCTGTGTGATTCGGTTTAACCACCTAGAGTTTTAGCTATGTCGACTGCAGGGATAATTAAAGTCTCCGCTGCGTGCCCCGTCTTCGATGGAACTGAATATCCCTACTGGAAGAATAAGATGCGCATGCATCTTGAAGCCATTGACGTCGACCTATGGTATGTCGTCAAGAACGGTGTTCCCAAGGCTGGAGAAGGTGTCACTGCTGTTGATGTCAAGAAGTTCATTCAACTGGACTCTACTGCCAAGAATATCATCTGTGGTCATCTGACCAAAGGACAGTATGGCCGTGTGAGTGCTTTGGAAACATCTAAGCTGGTCTGGGACTGGCTCTCCAAGGTCAATGAAGGCGTCTCAACCCAGAGAGATCAGAGAATCAGTGTCCTTCGCAACCTCTTCAACCGCTTCAAGCGAAATGACAATGAGAATGTCCAGCTCACATTTGACCGACTCACTGACATCACAAATGAGCTTCAAGCCCTCGGCGCTACTGAGATCACCAAGCATGAAGTCGTCAAGACACTACTGAGATCACTTGACAGTTCGTTTGACACCCTAGCCCTGATGATTCAAGAACGACCTGATTTCAAGACACTCGATCCGTCCGACATACTTCAGAGGCTCAACACACATGAGTTTCAGCTTTCTGAGAAAAGAGATATCTATGGTCCAAACTATGGGCGAACTCGTGCCTTGAAGGCAAAAGTTGTCTCCTCATCTAAAGAAGAATCTGACAGCAGTTCTGATGATCCTGAAGACATTGGAAAGGAACTTGCTATGCTTCTGAAGAAGTTCCAAAAATTCACTAAGAAGAAAGGCTTCAGAAAGTCTTCACGATCAAGCTCAAGGAATTATGAAGCTTCTGCTCATGACTACAAGAAGAAAACATGCCACAAGTGCAAGAAAACTGGCCACTTCATCTCTGAGTGTCCGCAGTGGGACAATGAGAACAGAAAGAAGAAGAAGAGCAAGGAATATGACTTTGACGACAAGAAGAAGAAGAAATACTCAAAGTCTTCTTCCAAGTCTTCCTCAAAGTCTTCATCACACAAGAAGAGCTCATCTGGCAAGGCACGTGCGTTTGTTGGCAAGGAAATGGATTCAGAGGAGGAGTCCGCTTCTGAGGAGGCGGAGGTGGAGTCTGAGGAGGAGTCCGATTCTGGCGTTGCAAGTCTGGCTACAGCATACGTTGCCAAGTCCATCTTCAATACTGAAGACAATGACTTCACCACCGACACCGATGCAAACAACAAGGACTACTCTGCTCCTACCTACTGCTTCATGGCACGCGGTGCCAAGGTAAACACACACACTATTCACTATCAAACATCTAGTGAAGATGACTCTGATTGTGATTCAAGACCCAACTACAAAACACTTGCTAAAATTGCAACTGAACAATAGAAAGCCAGGGAACATATTCAAAAACTGTTAGACAAAAGCGATGATCTGTTGGGCGCTGAAATGACTCGATCTGAGTCCTTAATTGAAGACATAAAAAATCTTCACGTTAAGTATGAGGAACTTGAAAGTCGTCATGAAACGCTCTCAACAACTTATGAAAAGCTTTCCTATGATTATCTTCAAAGGAAGCAAGATCTTGAGAAATTGAGAGCGGCTCATGAAGATCTTCAAAAGGAAAATGAGTCACTTCGCGCCGAACAGATCAGTTCAGCTCAGGAAGGATTTGAACCACCATGTCTTAAATGCATTGAGCGTGATAATGCTACTTTTGTTGCTGAATGTTCTACTGCTGCTACTGTTGCAATATCTTCAACTGTTGATGTGGTAACTAACCCCTCTGTTGAGGATACCACTGCTATTGCTGATGAGAATGCTAGGTTGAAGACATTGCTTGAAACAGGGATGTACAAAAGTCTTAAAGGACATCAGACACTATGTGATGTCCTCAAAAGGCAGATTCTGAATCGAAACCCGAGGAAAGAGGGTGTCGGGTTCATAAGGAAAATGAATGTTGATGGCTCTTACTAGAAACCCGAGTAGTATCCCAAAACCACATGGGTTGCTGCAAAGGAACCTCCAGCTGATCCATCCAATCTATCTGGCTTCACTTATGCTAACCCCATTGTCATCGATGAATCCTTTGATGCAAACTATAAACTGTTTAAGAATCAGAATGGTGAAGTGTTTGCCAGGTACATTAGTACTAACTGCAGGAATGGACCACCTATGAAGAAGATCTGGGTGCCCAAAAGGTGTTTGGAAAATCTTCTTGTGAATGTCATCATGACACCACAGATAAAGAAGACAAACCCCAGACCACAGGCTTCATACGGCCCAAAGGCTTCATACAGACAGAGGACTCACCTGAGTCGCACTAACGCAAATGTTTTGCAGGGAAACCATACTCGGGCCTATGATATGAGCGCGGTTCATCGAACCGCCATGTTCATAAGACCAAAAACTATTCTGCTTATTCTTATGAGTATTATTGTCCGCCTGCAAGACTTTTTTCTAGGGCTCCAAAGCCAAAGTTTTCAGACACTGCACTTAGACTTATCGCTTCTAAGCCACCCTTGAAGATGTGGCTGGTTAAGAAGGCTTAACTCTCTTTTGCAGGGAAAGGTCTCCGGTAGAAAACCAAAATCTTCTTACGCTATTGCTGGGGACCTTAAACATCTTGTAGGGCGCAAGATCAAATGCCCGAATGGTCTTACTATGTACTTCATTCCTGAATCGCTTGCTACTCTCCCTATCAGTCCTAATCTGGATCTAAGCTTTCATAACCCACTGGTTCGTCAAATGTTTTTGCTTCACAACTCTCTTCGTGAAGCCTATCCCCCTAACTGCACTGTAGGGTACGACACCAGCGTCTACAGAATGGATTATTGATAGTGGGTGTACAAATCACATGACTGGCAAAAGAAGCCTTCTTATGGACTCAACCTTACGTCCATCCGACAAGAGCCACATCACATTTGCTGACATTGGTAAAAGTAAGGTATTGGGTCTAGGTAGAGTTGCAATCTCAAGGGATCAACACATGGATAAAGTCATGCTTGTTGAATCCCTTGGCTTCAACTTAATGTCTGTCTCAATGCTTTGCGATTTAAACATGATCGTAATATTTGGAAAATATCGTTGCCTTGTTCTAATGGAATCTGACAAGTCTCTAGTATTTGAAGGGTATCGAAAAGATGATTTGTACGTGGTAGATTTCTCAGCAGGACCACAGCTTGCCGTATGTCTTCTAGCAAAAGCTTTAGAATGCTGGCTCTGGCATCAGAGGCTTGGGCATGCTGGCATGAGGAACCTCCACACCCTTGCAAAGAAGAAGCATGTCATAGGCATCGAGGGCGTCAAGTTCAAGAAAGATCATTTATGCGGTGCCTGTGAAGCAGGAAAGATGACGAGGGCCAAACATCCCTCGAAGAAAATCATGACTACTACTCGACCCTTTGAACTGCTTCACATGGATCTTTTCGGTCCCACTCATTACTCAACTCTTACTACTACTGCTTGTCTTGATGGCTTTGTCATTGTTGATGATTATTCGAGATATACTTGGGTGCACATAATCCTTTACAAGACTGAAGTGCAGGATGTCTTCAGACGCTTCGCCAATCGAGCAATGAACAACTATGGCGCCAAGATAAAGCACATCAGAAGTGACAATGGCACTGAATTCAAGAACACTGGCCTTTATACATATCTTGATACCTTGGGCATCACACATGAATTCTCAGCCCCGTACACGCCACAGCATAATGGCATCGTCGAACGCAAGAACAGAACACTCATTGAGATGGCCAGAACGATGCTAGATGAATACAAGACTCCAAGAAAATTCTGGCCTGAAGCCATTGATACTGCATGCCATACAATCAATCGTGTTTATCTTCACAAGCTTCTGAACAAGACATCTTATGAGCTCCTTACTGGCAAGAAGCCAAATGTCAGTTACTTCAGAGTATTTGGCGCCAGGTGCTGGATCAAGGACCCACATCACACCTCAAAGTTTGCACCAAAAGCACATGAGGGTTTTATGCTTGGATATGGAAAGGATTCGCACTCCTACAGAGTCTTCAATCTCTTTCATTATAAAGTGGTTGAAACAGTGGATGTGCGGTTCGATGAGACCAACGGTTCACAAAGAGAGCACCTGCCAAATGTGCTAGATGAAGTTCCATCCAGTGAATCAATCAAGCTAATGGGAACTGGAGAAATTATACCTTCTGAAGCTCATCCTGAAGAAGAACTTGTCATCTCAGCACCTGATCAACCTGAAGACAATGCTCAGCCTGAAGACATTCCCTCTAACAACGACAATGATTAGCAAGAGCAAAATCTTCGCCCTGTACATCCTCGTGTTGCCAATGAAGTGCAGATTGGAAGAATAATTGATAGCATCAATGCACCCAACACTCGTTCAAGGGCAACTCAGCTAGCAAATTTCTATGGGCACTTCGCATTCGTCTCAATAACAGAACCCAAGAAAGTTGAAGAAGCCTTCATGGAACCTGAATAGATTCAAGCTATGCAAGAAGAGCTTCAACAGTTTGAGCTAAATAATGTATGGGAACTAGTTAAGCGTCCCGATCCTCGGAAGCACAACATAATAGGCACAAAATGGATATACTGCAACAAACAAGATGAGCATGGTCAAGTTGTCAGAAACAAAGCTCGTCTCGTTGCTCAAGGATATACACAAGTGGAAGGCATTGACTTCGATGAAACATTTGCTCCTGTGGCTAGACTTGAAGCCATACACATACTGCTGGCCTATGCAAATCATCACAACATACTTCTTTATCAAATGGATGTGAAGAGCGCCTTTCTCAATGGCAAGATTGAAGAAGAAGTGTATGTTGCACAACCACCTGGCTTTGAAGATCCAAAACATCCTGACATGGTATACAAGCTCAACAAGGCACTATATGGCCTCAAACAAGCCCCTCGGGCCTGGTATGACACACTCAAATACTTCCTGAACAGCAAAGGCTTCATACCTGGTTCCCTCGACCCCACTCTCTTCACGAAGACATATGATGGTGAACTGTTTGTGTGCCAAATATATGTGGATGACATTATCTTCGGCTGCACCAATCAGAAGTACAGTGAAGAGTTTGGATATATGATGCAAGAGCAATATCAAATGTCTATGATGGGAGAGCTGAAGTTCTTTCTTGGTCTTCAAATACGACAGCAACGCAACGGCATCTTCATATCTCAAGAGAAGTATCTCAAAGATTGCCTGAAGAAGTTCGGTATGCAAGACTGCAAAGGCTTCACGACGCCAATGCCAGCCAAGCATCATCTGGGTCCTGACGACAATGGTAAAGAGTTCGATCAAAAGGTATACTGCTCCATGATTGGTTCTTTGCTCTATCTATGTGCATCTAGGCCAGATATTATGCTTAGTGTTTGCATGTGTGCTCGATTTCAAGCGGCACCAAAGGAGTCGCATCACTTAGCTGTGAAGCGAATTCTTCGATATTTGGCTCACACACCAACTCTAGGATGATGGTATCCAAAGGGCTCAGAGTTTGATCTGGTTGGATTCTCGGATGCTGATTATGCTGGTGACAAAGTGGATCGCAAGTCTACATCAGGCACATGTCACTTTCTGGGACGATCACTTGTATGTTGGTCTTCTAAGAAGCAGAACTGTGTATCTCTCTCCACTACTGAATCTGAATACATTGCTGCTGGATCTTGCTGCGCTCAGCTTTTGTGGATGAAGCAAACACTCAAGGACTATGGCATTCATCTGAAGCAAGTGCCACTCTAATGCGACAACGAAAGCGCCATCAAGATTGCCAACAACCCAGTTCGGCACTCGAAGACAAAGCATATTGAAATCCGTCATCACTTTCTCAGAGATCATGTTATGAAGGAAGACATTGATATCCTACACATCAACACTGAAGAGCAATTGGCAGATATCTTCACCAAGCCCTTGGATGAGAAGAGATTTTGCAAGTTACGGTGTGAGCTAAATATCCTGGAATCCTCAAATGTCCTGTGATCAGGCACACATCCTAACCCTTATGCATATTGATGACTTAGATGTGCAACACACGAAGTAAAGTATATCTTCAATCAATGAAGACAAACATTCTAAGTGTGAATACATTAATGTGGAATTTGACTTCAGAGCGCCATGATAATTGTGCGCCGTGTCTGGGTCTAATACTTCCTATACGGTGGGTAACGCCACCACCAAATGTTCTATTTGAAGTGTTTCACTCATGGCGTTACCTTGCTATGTCTTCACATTTGGTTTGGCTTCAATCTCAACATGTTTTCATGATTATCTTCACTATGTTGATTATATACATATATGCCAGTGTTCTGTCCTCTACAGCATTCACTTATAGCTATGTCTTCTTGTTGAATCTTTTGAACTAAGTGAATGTGATCGGACCCTAACCTCTCTGTGCTTTCTATCTCAAACTCTATCTCTCCAAATCATATGCATTCTATTGAAACTGTCGAATGTCTTCTCTGCGTCCCTGTCAGCAAAAGATACAGAGACAAACCTTAAGTCCGCTTTCAATGCTCATTCCTCCACATGAAACCCGGAGAAGTAGGAACGACCACCCGACAATCCAGGCGTGCGTGGGACGTGGAACAAACCCCAAAATTCTGCATGATGGCCACGTGTTCCTCAGATGCGAATTGTCAGGGGCACCTGTGTAATAACGCAGTGCCGCCCCTGTACCTATAAATACACACTTCACAGCGGTCATTATCTCTTCTTCCACTCTCGCACGAACCCTAGCGCCACCACTAGCCCTCGACGACATCGACGACGAAGCGCTTCGCTGCCGCAACCTCTCCGACGCCGTCTTCACGCCGACCGTGGACATCGTCCTCTCCGCCGTCGCCAAGTTAGGGCACGGAAGATCGAACTGCTCGGCCTCCTCTTCCACTCTATCTAGCAGTTCTTAGTGTGGTAAATAAAACTTCCTTTCTACGGCCCCATTGATCCTATGGCTTTGTCACTTTCTACCACAAGCAGTTTCTATTCACACAAGTTGGATCTCTCTCATACTGCATCTCATAACATGCCTAGTATATTCACTTATGCTTCACAAAGTAGTTAGATTCCTCACTTGTACTGGTCTCTGGATTCGTACAAATCTGGAACCGACTCCTTATCTATGAGTGAATGTCTTCGCACGATGAGGTCAATGTCTTCTAAACTGATTTATATTCAAAATCTTCTGAGAATGCATATGACCTCTTCCCCTTCCCTCGCACCTTAATGCTGTCATAGGTACATGTCCGTGGGAGAATCCCTTGGTTCTCATAGTCTGCATTCATTTGCAGAATTCTTAGAGCATCATATAAATTCTCCCGAAGCCAGTTCCTGTCTGTCCAGCAAGCGAAAGCCCTTGAAGCCTTTGAACGTATTTAAGCCTTTCAGTTTAAAGTTCATGGCTTCGAAGAAATCAGCAAGGAAGGGTGGCAGAAAGCGTCGTGGAGAAACATCAAGAGATCTGCCAGATGACCTCTCAGAACTGTACAAGACAGATCCTGAAGAGGATTACAATCAGCGCAAAACACGAATCCAATGGATTCGACGCTATTGGGCAGAACAGTGGTTCAAGTACAGATTTGTGACAAAGGAATATGCTGAAAAGAATGCCATCAAGCGACCATGGGGAGACATCCTCTACAAAAATCTTCAACCCAGG
Organism: Triticum aestivum; assembly: GCF_018294505.1. Lineage (NCBI taxonomy): Eukaryota > Viridiplantae > Streptophyta > Magnoliopsida > Poales > Poaceae > Triticum > Triticum aestivum. The sequence goes on along the minus strand of NC_057797.1, from coordinate 369,147,969 downwards.
ATCAGAGATGAAGCCATTGAACAAGGCTTCTATCCCTGCATGGTCCGTGGACCACAGCCTGCGGATGCTGACCCATCGTCACTGCTATGGTGTCGTGATGACATTCTGTTCAAGCGCAACTTTCAGTTTGCCCAGAACTCAGCGAAGCAGAACAAGAAGACATTGGGACTAGACTTTAACCCTGGTCCTTCTGCTCCAAGGGCTGACGGCACACGGGATGCAGAACCCAATGTCGTCGGTCCTTTCTACAACCTTGAAGGTCTCATCACCCATATCTTGGTTCAAGGGATAGCCGTGAATGAGCCTGGAGCTGACGCTGAATCAGATGAAGCGCCTGCAGCGCCGAAGCCAAAGAAGTTGAAGAAGCCTAAAGCTTCAAAGCCTGCCTCTTCACCAAAAATCTCACGGGCGAAGCCACTGGCAACTGCACCTCCTGAAGACAGTGTGTAGTCTGAAGATTTGTCACGCATCTCCAAGCCCCAGAAGGTCAAGATGCCTCTGCCACACACCGGCCAAGAGCTAACTGCTGCTGCCATTCTGCGCAATGATGCCATTGATCTATCAAGTGATGAAGATCTTGCAGATGACGCTCTTGAGCAACTCATCAAGAGCAAAGAAGAAGCAGAAATCTTCAATGATATGCTGCTCTTTGATGTAACAATCATCCACAACTTCATTGATGAGTGGTTTGACATGCCAAACATCAGCTTCGAAGATCTCCAACTACCCATCAGCCTCAGTGTCGCCTTCCATGGCGTCATTGCTTCAGAGTTAGCCATCGCCCAGCGCATTGTTGAACTGAAGCAGAAGATTGACTTTGAGAAATCTCAGTTCAAGAAGCATATGGCCAAGCTCAGCGTGCAAGACGTGAAGAACTTCAAGATTATGCTGCATGAGCTCAAGGAAGGCTTTCTAAAGAAACATGTAGAAGCTCAGGGTTCTCATGAGCGCATGAAGGTCCTGGCTGATAGGTGTGTGCAAGCCTACAATGAGGCTGAGAAGCGCAAGGCCCTTGGGCGTCCTGGCATCGACCCCAGGATGGCTGCCAAGAAGAAGAAGAAGCCCGCTATGGCTGAACCCGAAGCACCAAGGCAGGAAGCAGATCTCCTTGTCTTCCCAACTAGCATGACTGGCCCGAAGCCAAAGGCCAGGTCAACCACTTCAGAACTGAAGAAGACCAGGACTGCTGAGGCTGAAGCAAGGAAGAGAAAACATCCTGAAGCCTCTGCTACTGCCCTCGCCAAGAAGAAAAGAAAGACCAAGAAGGAATGGGCTGCTCCCACAGAACCCCTAATTGTTGAACCCATTTCCATGGTTCACCCCGACGCTGATCCACAAGAACGTCAACTGACTGTCCATGAGCCTGCTTTCACAGAGGCTCATGAAGCTGAAGACTTTCCAGCAGTTGATCCCATCGCTGCTGAAGACATTGGTCACCATGACCATGTTGAAGATGATGCAGCCCTTCCTCAGCTAGAGCACCAACAGGTATCATCGCCTGTGCTAACGCACAGCAAACTCATCAGCATTGGTCGTCCACTAACGCCAATTGCACATGATGCTTCATGGGCGGATCGCCCACAAGAAGAAGAAGACTTTGAGGCCCAGCCAACACCAACTCCACAGGCGTCACCTGCGTTGCACAGGCTTCCCAAAGGTCCAAGGCCTCAAGTCTCTGCGACTGAAGATAAAACTGCTGAAGACAATCCGGCTGCATCAGCCGCTGAAGAAGAAGTCCCACAAGTTGCCACTCCCCTGTCCCACCAAGAAGCGGTTCTCGAGGAGAACGTGATCGTGACCGACCCTCCTGCTCGTCAAGTGGAGGTTGAAAATCTTGAGGCTGCCACCACCAACACCACTGAAGCCACTGACGCTGTCATGGCTGAAGCTAATGTGGAGCCCTCACCAACAAAATCACCAGAAGTCAGCGAAGCCACTGATCCCGCTGCTTCTGTTCCTGCGTTTGCTGCCGGTCCCCAGTTCGACTATCATGTTGAGCACATGCCTCAGGTACAGAAGCCAATCCCAAGATTGCCCAGGTTCCCAGGTCCTGCATCAGCACCTGGCTCCTTCAATATCAATGGCTTTAGAGCAGACAACACATTCTTCAATAGCTCCAGGAACCCCTACTCAAGGGAAAGAATATCATCTGATCGGTTCTGGAGCTATCCGCAGCGAAGCTATTACTCATGCATTCTTTACAACCAAGGTCGCATCTTCCCACACAAGCGCCTTGACATTGAAGCAATAGCTGGTCTGCCCTGTCTAGAAGAAGCTTTGAATTGCTTCAAAGAGGTTGGACTGCTGTCGTTCGTCACTGACCAAGAGCATTGGAATGAAGAGTTGCTGCTCCAATTCTATGCCACACTTCACATCCGCGGGTATAACAGAGATCCGAAGACTTGGGTCCTGGAGTGGATGACAGGAAACGTTCATCACGAAGCCAAAGCCTTTGACATCATTGAGCTCACTGGTTTGCACACTCCTGGCGATCTCTATGAGCATGGCTGTCAGCTTCATAGTGAAGCTGTTGAGAGCATCTTTCAGAAGACTGAACCTAATATGAGTCAGATGCTCAGTATGATGAAGCCATTGCCCCAAGATGCTGCTTATCCCACGGAGTTCTTCGTTGAAGACCTTGAGTATTTGCCAAGGACCATTTATCACATCATAAGGCGAACTCTCTGGCCAATCAAAGGACATTCTCCTCATGCCAAGCTGGAAGGTGCAATGAAGACTTTGGTCTTCTATATTCTTCATGGAAAATGCTTCAATACACAGGATTTCTTCATTCGCCAACTTGCTGCATCTGGCTCTGATCTGTTTGGTTTGAAGTTCTACGCCCCTTGGGTGATGCGGCTGATCAAACTTCACTCCGCTATCTCATATCAGCCCTCTGCCCGCAATCATCGGATCTTTTTGCCTGATGTGGATATGTCTATTGAAGCCATCTATCCTGAGCCTGCCAAGGAACCTCTAAGTCTTCAGAATGCAGAGCATCAAAGTTTTTCTCAGAACGTTGAAGGCGTTGAAGCCGTAACTCGTGTGTATCCTTTGGCTGGCACTACACGTGCACCGCATCCTGCTCTCACTGAAGCCACTGATAGCACCATTGCCCAATGACCCAAGAAGCGCACTCATGTTCTCAATGACCGAGAGCTTCTGGTGGCTCTTCATCAGAAACAGGATAGGCATCATGCCTGGCTGAAGCATCAAATGCAAAGCCTCTTGGTGGATGTTAATCGCATTCGCAATCTTGCCACCAAGAATGCCTTTGTTGCTCGTGAAACCTCTCGACGCACATGGAAAGGGCTGACGCTGCTGTGTTCTGAAAATGTTCTTCAAGAGGATGGCTTCTCTGAGCGATTCAAGTTTGACTCCACACCTCCTCGAAGGGCAGTGCTGCGACGAACTCCATCCCTTGAAGACACTGAATTCTCTTCCTCTCCTGCAACTGTGAATGCCAGAGTGATCGAGGATGAAGACGATGCTACTTCATCGCCACCTCCTTCTTCTGCACCGCCGAACACCACTGACGACCCTGCTGCTTCACCTACTCTTCATGGGAACGAGTAGATGCTCTATGTCTTCGAACCTTTTTGGTCCTTACTGACAAAAGGGGGAGAAACATATGAGTTTGATAGTCTTCAAGCGGGTCCATATGGGCGGGTGCTTTATATTTTTTGCTTCGTGCTTACAACTCTCGTTTTGATACATTTGGTTCTTTGAGTTGTAACACTTAAACTCGATGGTCGTCTGCTACTTATTTGCCACCTTGTGTTGCGATGATAAATTCCACATGTGCGACGATAAATTCCGCACTTAGATCATTCTGCAGACGTCCATTTTCCATTATGCATGTCATTATCTTCACATACTTTCACATGCATAGTGGATTGTCATCATAAGTTGAAGTGGATCTCCACAAGTACAACCTGCCATGCGCATTTGCATTCCAAAAGCAAATTACTTATATGCACATCTTTAGGGGGAGCCCTTGCAACTTATGAAGACAATTCCTTATCCTTTACAATTTCACAGATTATATTCCCCGTTGAAAACTTCAACTAGTTTGTCATCAATCACCAAAAAGGGGGAGATTGTAAGTGCATCTAGTGCCACCCCTAGTTGGTTTTGGAGTATTGGCGACAAACCTAGTTGAGGGACTAATGTGTTTGTGAGAATTGCAGGATAACACGGGTAGAAGTCCCTCATTGATTCGGTTTTCCTACCAGAGATGACCCCTAAAAATGTATGAAGACATTGAAGTCAAAGGTGGTATATGAAGATATTCACATTGAAGACTATGACAAGAGAAGACACCGCATGAAGCCTATGGAGCTCGAAGACTTAGATCTTTCGTAGTTCTTTTTCTTCTGTGTTGAGTCATAGGAACCACCGTGCTGTTAAGTGGGGTCCAAGAGAACCAGTCAGAATGACTGAAGTGATGCTTAAACAAAACCTATGTCTTCGAGTGAAGACTATGAGAGCGAATCTTGTCCAGAGTCGGACAAGTCAGCTTTGCTTGTAGCCCAAGTAAAGTTGCCGTGTGAGTTTGAAATCTGACCGTTGGAACACGTGTCAGTTCCTTAGTGACCCAGGGTCATTTCGGACAAATCAGGTCAGGTTGCCTAGTGGCTATAAATAGTCCACCCCCTACAACCATAAATGGTTGGCTGCTCAGATTCAGAGTACGGCTTTTGTCATTTGAGAGCAACCCACCTCGAAGCCTTTGAGAGAGAATTCCTTGCGAGGATAAAGCCCTAACCACCCAGAGCCAAAGAGAATTAGGCATCACTTAAGTCTTCTTGTCTGTGTGATCTAAAGACTTATTACACTTGAGGACTGTGCATCCTCCAGCCGGTTAGGCGTCGCGTTCTGAGCATCCAAGAGACATTGTGGATTGCCGGTGAACGAAGTCTGTGAAGGTTTGGGAGTCTACCTTGAAGACTTACCAGAGTGATTGGGCGAGGTCTGTGTGACCTTAGCTCAAGGGGAATACGGTGAGGACTGGGTGTCCTGAGCTGCGTGTTCAGGACTGGGTGTCCGGTTCTGTGTGTCCTAAGGTTTAAATACCTAGCCGCCCTAACCAGACGTACAGTTGTCACAGCAACTGGAACTCGTCCAACAAATCATTATCTTCAACGAGTCACTGGTTTCATCCTTCCCTTCCCTTTACTTACTGTTACTCCTTGTGAAGTCATTGTATGTTTGCACTATCTTTTGTCTTCACTGAGTGACTGCATGTTCTGTGTGGCTTCACAATATCTTCCTACCTGGTCTCTACTACATTGCTGCTATTAGTCATTGTGCTCTCACTTCATTGAATACTTGACTATGGTTTGCCTAGTGTAGTCTACCTTCCGCTGCATGGTAAAAGGTTTATTTCTATCGTTCGTCTTCGAAACTTTCACATTTTGAAGACTTTCATAAAAATCGCCTATTCACCCCCCCCCCCTCTAGTCGATATAACGCACTTTCAGTCCTTGTCAGCAGAAGATACATAGACAAACATTAAGTCTGTTTTCAATGCTAAATCCTTTCACCTGAAACCCGGAGAAGTGGGAATGACCACCCGACAATCCAGGCGTGCGTGGGAACGTGGAACAACCTCCGATATGTTGCATGATAGCCACGTGCCCTTCAGATGTGAATCGCCAGGGGCACCTGTGTAATAACACTGTGCCGTCCCTGTCCCTATAAATACACGCCTCGCCATAGTCATTATCCTTTCTTCCACTCTCGCACAAACCCTAGCGCCACCGCTAGCCCTCGACGACGCCGGCGACGAAGCACTTAGCTGCCGCGACCTCACCGACGCCGTCTTCACGCCGGCCGCGGACATCGTCCTCTCCGCCGTCGCCGTAGGTGTCCTCCGTCGCCAAGTTAGGGCACGGACGATCGAAATGCTCAGCCTCCTCTCCCACTCCGTCTTGCAGTTCTTCGTGTGGTCAATAAAACTTCCTTTTTACGGCCCCTTTGATCCTATAGATTCATCACTTTCTACCACAAGCAGTTTCTGTTCACACAAGTTGGATCTATTTCATCCTGCATCTCATAATATGCCTAGTATGTTCACTTATGCTTCACAAAGTAGTTAGATTCCTCACTTGTACTTATTCGTGGATTCGTACAAATCTGGAACCAACTCTCTATCTATGAGTAAATGTCTTTGCACTATGAGGTCAATGTCTTCTAAACTGATTTATCTTCAAAATCTTCTGAGAATGCATATGACCTCTTCCCCTTCCCTCGCACCTTAATGCTGTCACAGGTACATGTCCGTGGGAGAATCCCTTGGTTCTCATAGTCTACATTCGTTTGCAGAATTCTTACAGCATCGCATTAACTCTCCCGAAGCCAGTTTCTGTTTGTCCAGCAAGCGAAAGCCATTGAAGCCTTTGAACGTGCTGGAGCCATTCAGTGTGAAGTTCATGGCTGCAGAGAAATCAGTAAGGAAGGGTGGCAGACAACGTCGTGGGGGAACGTCAAGAGATTTGCCTGATGACCTCTTAGAGCTTTACAAGACAGATCCAGAAGAGGATTACAATCAGCGTAAGACCCGAATCCAATGGATTTGAAGATATTGGGCAGAACAATGGTTCAAGTACAGGTTTGTGACCCAGGAATATGTTGAGAAGAATGCCATCAAGCGACCATGGGGAGACATCCTATACAGAAATCTTCAACCTAGGTCCAGAGATGAAGCCATTGAACAAGGCTTCTATCCCTGCATGGTCCGTGGACCACAGCCTGCGGATGCAGACCCATCGTCACTGCTATGGTGTCGTGACGACAATCTGTTCAAGCGCAACTTCTAGTTTGCCAAGAATTCGGCTAAGCAAAACAAGAAGTCATTGGGACTAGACTTCAACACTGGTCCTTCTGCTCCCGTGCCGATGGCACCCGCGAAGCTGAACCCAATCTTGTTGGGCCCTTCTACAACCTGGAAGGTCTCATCACTCATATCATGGTTCAAGGGACAGCTGTGGATGAGCCTGCAGATGACGCTGAATCTGATGAAGTGCCCGCACTGCCGAAGCCAAAGAAACTGAAGAAGCCTAAAGCTTCAAAGCCTGCCTCAGCACCAAAAATCTCACGGGCGAAGCCACTGGCTACTGCACCTCCTAAAGACAGTGTGCAGTCTGAAGATTTGTCACGCATCTCCAAGCCCTCGAGAGTAAAGATGCCCTTGCAACACACCAGCCAAGAACTGACTGCTGCTGCTATTCTGCGCAATGACGCCATTGATCTGTCCAGCGATGAAGATCTTGCAGATGACGCTCTTGAGCAACTGATCAAGAGCAAAGAAGAAGCAGAAATCTTCAATGATTTGCCTCTCTTTGATGTGGCAATCATCCATAACTTCATTGATGAGTGGTTTGACATGCACAACCTCAGCTTTGAAGATCTGCAACTTCCAATTGGCCTCAGTGTCGCCTTCACTGGCGCCATTGCTTCTGAGCTAATTCTAGCTCAGCGCATCATTGAACTGAAGCAAAAGATCGACTATGAGAAAGCTCAGTTCAAGAAGCACATGGCCAAGCTCAGCGTGCAAGATGTGAAAAACTTCAAGATTATGTTGCACGAGCTCAAGGAAGCCTTTCTCAAGAAGCGTGAAGAAGCTAAAGGTTCTCGTGAGCGCATGAAGAGCCTGGCTGACAAGTGTGTGCAAGCATACAATGAGGCTGAGAAGCGCAAGGCTCTTGGTCATCCTAGCATCGACCCCAGAATGGCTGCAAAGAATAAGAAGCCCTCAACTGACCAGTCTGCACCTTCAAGGCAGGAAGAACCTCGCATAGTCTTCCCAAGCAGCATGACTGGCTCAAAGCCAAAGGTCAGGTCAACCACTTCAGAACTGAAGAAGACGAGGACTGCTGAGGCTGAAGCTAGAAAGAGGAAAAATCCTGAAGCCTCTGATGTTGCTCCCTCCAAGAAGAAGCGCAAAACCAAGAAGGATCGAGCTGCTCCCACAGAGCCCTTAGTTGTTGAACCTATCTCAATGGTTCGCCATGCATCTGAACACCACGAGTGCCAACTGATTGTTCATGAGCCTGCTTCCACAGAGGCTCATGAAGCTAAAGACATTCCAGCAGTTGATCCCACCGCTGCTGAAGACATTGGTCACCATGACAATATTGAAGATGATGTAGTTCTTCCTCAGATCGAGCACAACTTGGTATCATCGCCTGTTCTCATGAACAGCGAACTCATCGGCATTGGTCGTCCTCTGACGCCAATTGCTCAGGATGCATCTTGGGCTGATCACCCACAACAACAAGACACACCGAGTACTCCCCAACAACAAGTCACACCACCCGTGCAAGAAGAATAAGATGACTTTGAGGCCCAGCCAACTCCATCTCCAAAGGCGTCGCCAGCGTTACGCAGGCTTCGCAAAGGACCAAGGCCTCAAGTCCCCCTTTCAAGCATTCCAGAAGGAGAAGTGCCCCAATCTGTTGCACGTCAAGTGTTCCCAGAAGCCACTCCGACTGTGAATGTCTCCGTGTCTGAAGCCAAAGGTGCTGAAGACAATCAAGCTGCATCAGCCGATGACAAACAAGAAGAAGATCGTGTCCCCACACCCCCAATCTCTGAAGAAGTTGTTCCTGAAGTGAACGTGTCTGTGCCCGACCCTCCAGCTCATCAAGTGGAGGTTGAGAATCTTGAGGCTGCCACCACCAACACAAATGAAGCCAATGATGTAGTCATGGCTGAAGCAAATGTGGAGCCTGCACCTGAAATCAATGTGGCCCCTGAAGCCCATGAAGACAATGCCAATGCCCCTGTTCCCCCTCCAAGACCTCACACAATGGAGCTGGCATTTGATCGTGGTCAACCAGTTATGGTTCGATGGCCCATTCTGACTCCTCCACCTGATGTTGGTCCACAATTTGAGTACCACGTCGAGCACAGGCCTCAAGTCTAAAAGCCCAAGCCAAGACTTCCACGTTTCCCAGGCACTGCCACTTCACCTGGGGTCTTCAATGCGAATGGCTTCGTGGCACATAATACCTTCTTCAACAGCTCCAAGAACCCTTATACCAGACCGCGCATTTCCTCAGATCGGTTCTGGAGCTATCAGCAGTGCAACTACTATTCTTGTGTCCTATACAATCAAGGGCGCATATTTCCACATATGCGCCTCGACACTGAAGCTATAGCTGGTCTGCCCTGCCTCGAAGAAGCATTGGACTATTTCAGAGATGCTGGTCTGTTGCAGTTCATCACTGACAAGGAGCACTGGAATGAAGAATCGTTGCTTCAATTCTATGCCACTCTTCATATTCGAGGCTACAACAGGGATCCGAAGACTTGGGTCCTTGAGTGGATGACAGGCAATGTCCATCATGAAGCTAAAGCTCTTGATATCCTTGAGCTCACAGGCCTACACACTCCTGGTGAATACTATGAACCAGGTTGTCAACAACATCAAAATGCCTTGGAAAGCATCTTTCAGAAGCCAGAACCCAACATGAGTCAAATGTTGAGCATGATGAAGCCTCTGCCTCACGACGCTGAATACCCATCTGAGTTCTTTGTTGAAGACCTAGAGTACCTGCCTCGCACCATTTACCACATCATCAGGAAGACTCTATGGCCTGTCAAAGGACACTCATCTGCAGCGAAGCTTGAAGGAGCAATGAAGACTTTGGTTTTCTATATCTTCAATGGCATCAGCTTCAATGCTCAAGACTTCTTCATCAGGCAGTTGGCTGCATCTGGCTCCGACATCTTTGGGTTGAAATTCTATGCTCCATGGGTCATGCGTCTGATCAAGCGTCACTCAACCTTCAACTAGCAGCCGTCTGCGCGCAATCATCTTATATTCTTGCCCGAGGTTGATCTGTCAGTTGAAGCCATTTGCCCAGAGCCTTCTAAGGATCCCATTTATCTTCACAATGCTGATCACCAAAGCTTCACCCAGCCCATTGAAGGAATTCCATCAGTGTCTCGTGTTTATCCCCTTGCTGGAAACACACGTTCCCCTCGTGCTCAAACTGATGCCACTGGTAGCACCATTGCGCAAAGGCCTCAAAGACGATCTCGTGTCCTCAATGACCGAGAGCTTCTCGTCGCGCTGCATCAGAAACAGGACAAACATCACGACTGGCTTAAGCGTCAGATGCAAAGCCTCTTGGTGGATATCAACCGCATTCGCAATCTTGCCACCAAGAATGCCTTTGTCACTCATGAAACCTGTCAGAGGTCGTGGAAGAGTTTGACCCTACTGAGTGCTGAAGCTGATCTACACGACGATGGCTTCACCGAATGCTTCAAGTTTGACTCAACTCCTCCCAGAAATGCTCACTTGCGTCGGACTCCCTCACTTGAAGACTCTGAATACTCATCCTCAGCTGCGATCGTAAATGCCAGAGTCATCGATGACCAAGATGATGCAACTTAACCTCCTCCAACTTCAGCGTGTGACAACACTGCACCAAGTTCCTCTGCACCACTGGATCTCACCGACGACCCTGCTGCCTCGCCTGCACCTTATGGGAACGAGTAGGCGCTCTATGTCTTCAAACATTTTTGGTCCTCACTGACAAAAGGGGGAGAAGCATGTGAGTTGATAGTCTTCAAGCGGGTCCATATGGGTGGTTGCTTTACTTTTTGCTACTTTTGCCAAGTGCTTACAACTCTCGTTTTCGATACATTTGGTTCTTTGAGTTGTAACACTTGAACTCGATGGTCGTCTGCTACTTATTTGCTTTTCTGTGATGCGATGATAAATTCCGCATGTGCAACGATAAATTCCGCACCTAGATCATTCTGCAGACGTCCATTTTTCATTATGCATGTCATTATCTTCACATACCTTCCATGCATGATGAATTGTCATCATAAGTTGAAGAGGATCTCCACAAGTACAACCTGCCATGTGCATTTGCATACCAAAAGCAAATTATATATATGCACATCTTTAGGGGGAGCCTTTGCCACTTATGAAGACAATAACCTATCCTTTACAATTTCACATATTTTATTCCCCGTTGAAAACTTCAACTAGTTTGTCATCAATCACCAAAAAGGGGGAGATTGTAAGTGCATCTAGTGCCACCCCTAGTTGGTTTTGGAGTATTGACGACAAACCTAGTTGAGGGACTAATGTGTTTGTGAGAATTGCAGGATAACACAGGTAGAAGTCCCTCATTGATTTGGTTTTACTACCAAAGATGACCCCTAAAAATGTATGAAGACAATAAAGTCAGAGGTGGTATGTGAAGACATTCACATAGAAGACTATGATAAGAGAAGACATCGCGTGAAGACCATGGAGCGCGAAGACTTAGCGGTTTCGTCGTTCTGTGTTTTTCTTTGTTGAGTCATAGGAACCACTGTACTGTTAAGTGGGGTCCAAGAGAACCAGTCAGAATGACTGAAGTGATGCTTAACCAAAATCCTATGTCTTTGAGTGAAGACTATGAGAGCAAATCTTGTCCAGAGTTGGATAAGTCAGCTTTGCTTGTAGTCCAAGTAAAGTTGCCGTGTGTGTTTGAAATCTGACCGTTGGAACACGTGTCAGTTCCTTAGTGACCAAGGGTCATTTCAGAAAAATCAGGTCGGGTTGCCTAGTGGCTATAAATAGCCCACCCCTTACAACCATAAACGGTTGGCTGCTCGGAGTTAGAGTACAGCTTTTGTCGTTTGAGAGCAACCCACCTCGAAGCCTTTGAGAGAGAATTCCTTGCGAGGATAAAGCCCTAAACACCCAAAGCCAAAGAGTGTTAGGCATCACTTAAGTCTTCCTGTCTGTGTGATTTGAAGACTTATTACACTTGAGGACTGTGAATCCTCCAGCCGGTTAGGCGTCACGTTCTGAGCATCCAAGAGTCATTGTGGATCGCCGGTGAATGAAGTCTGTGAAGGTTTGGAAGTCTACCTTGAAGACTTACCAGAGTGATTGGGCGAGGACTGGGTGTCCTTAGCTCAAGGGGAATAAGGTGAAGACGAGGTCTTCTGAGTTGAATCTCAGCCTCCCTAACCAGACGTACAGTTGTCACGGCAACTGGAACTGGTTCAACAAATCATTGTCTTCAACGAGTCACTGGTTTCATGCTTCCCTTCCCTTTACTTACTGTTGGTCCTTGTGAAGACATTGTATGATTGCAGTATCTTTTGTCTTCACTGAGTGACTGCTTTTTCTGATTAGCTTCACAATATCTTCCTACCTGATCTTTACTACCTAGCTGCTATTATTCATTGTGCTTTCACTTCATTGAATACTTGACTATGGTTTGCCTAGTGTAGTCTACCTTCCGCTGCATGGTAATAGGTTTATTTCTATCATTTGTCTTTGAAACTTCCATGTTTTGAAGACTTTCATAAAAATCGCCTATTCATCCCCCCCCCCTCTAGTCGATCACTGGCACTTTCAAGATCCATTTATTCTCAATTGCTTGCCGATCAATGGGCAAGTCAACCAAAGTCCATACTTTGTTCTCATACATGGATCCCATCTCAGATTTCATGGCTTCAAGCCATTTTGCGGAATCTGGGCTCACCATCGCTTCTTCATAGTTCATAGGTTCATCATGATCTAGTAGCATGACTTCCAGAACAGGATTAACGTACCACTCTGGTGCGGATCTTACTCTGGTCGATCTACGAGGATCAGTAGCAACTTGATATGAAGTTCCATGATCAACATCATTAACTTCCTCACTAATTGGTGTAGGTGTCACAGAAACCGATTTCTGTGATGTACTACTTTCCAATAAGGGAGCAGGTACAGTTACCTCATCAAGTTTTACTTTCCTCCCACTCACTTCTTTCGAGAGAAACTCCTTCTCTAGAAAGGATCCATTCTTAGCAATGAATGTCTTGCCTTCAGATCTGTGATAGAAGGTGTACCCAACAATCTCCTTTGGGTATCCTATGAAGACACATTTCTCCGATTTGGGTTCGAGCTTATCAGGTTGAAGCTTTTTCACACAAGCATCACAGCCCCAAACTTTTAGAAACGACAACATTGGTTTCTTGCCAAACCACAGTTCATAAGGCGTCGTCTCGACGGATTTCGATGGTGCCCTATTTAACGTGAATGCGGCCGTCTCTAAAGCATAACCCCAAAACGATAGCGGTAAATCTGTAAGAGACATCATAGATCGCACCATATCTAGTAAAGTACGATTACTCAGACACACCATTACCCTGTGGTGTTCCGGGTGGCGTGAGTTGCGAAACTATTCCGCATTGTTTCAAATGTAGACCAAACTCGTAACTCAAATATTCTCCTCCATGATCAGATCGTAGAAACTTTATTTTCTTGTTACGATGATTTTCAGCTTCACTCTGAAATTATTTGAACTTTTCAAATGTTTCAGACCTATGCTTCATCAAGTAGATATACCCATATCTGCTTAAATCATCTATGAAAGTGAGAAAATAATGATATCCGCCACGAGCCACAACATTCATCGGACCACATACATCTGTATGTATGATTCCAACAAATCTGTTGCTCTCTCCATAGTTCCGGAGAACGGCGCTTTAGTCATCTTGCCCATGAGGCACGGTTCGCAAGTACCAAGTGATTCATAATCAAGTGGTTCCAAAAGTCCATCAGTATGGAGTTTCTTCATGCGCTTTACACGGATATGACCCAAACGGCAGTGCCACAAATAAGTTGCACTGTCATTATCAACTCTGCATCTTTTGGCTTCAACATTATGAATATGTGTATCACTACTATCGAGATTCATCAAAAATAGACCACTCTTCAAGGGTGCACGACCATAAAAAATATTACTCATATAAATAGAACACACATTATTCTCTGATTTAAATGAATAACCGTCTCGCATCAAACAAGATCCAGATATAATGTTCATGCTCAACGCTGGCACCAAATAACAATTATTTAGGTCTAATACTAATCCCGAAGGTAGATGTAGAGGTAGCGTGCCGACCGTGATCACATCGACTTTGGAACCATTTCCCATGCAGATCGTCACCTCGTCCTTTGCCAGTGTTCGCTTAATCCGTAGTCCCTGTTTCGAGTTGCAAATATTAGCAACAGAACCAGTATCAAATACCCAGGTGCTATTGTGAGCTCTAGTAAGGTACACATCAATAACATGTATATCGCATATACCTTTGTTCACCTTGCCATCCTTCTTATCCGCCAAATACTTGGGGCAGTTCCGCTTCCAGTGACTAGTTTGCTTGTAGTAGAAGCACTCAATTTCAGGCTTAGGTCCAGACTTGGGTTTCTTCTCCTGAGCAGCAACTTGCTTGCTGTACTTTTTGAAGTTCCCCTTCTTCTTCCCTTTGCCCTTTTCTTGAAACTAGTGGTCTTGTTGACCATCAACACTTGATGCTCCTTTAGCATTGCGAAGAGCTCGGAAATTGTCTTATTCATCCCTTGCATATTATAGTTCATCACGAAGCTCTTGTAGCTTGGTGGCAGTGATTGAAGAACTTTGTCAATGACACTATCAACCGGAAGATTAACTCCCAGCTGAGTCAAGTGATCATGGTACCCAGACATTCTGAGTATATGTTCACTGACTGAACTATTCTCCTCCATCTTGCTGCTGTAGAACTTATTGGAGACTTCATATCTCTTAATCCGGGAATTTGCTAGAAATATTAACTTCAACTCCTAGAACATCTCATATGCTCCATGATGTTCAAAACATCGTTGAAGTCCCGGTTCTAAGCCGTAAAGCATGACACATTGAACTATCGAGTAGTCATCAACTTTGCTCTGCCAGACGTTCTTAGCGTTGTCAGTTGCATCAGCAGCAGGCCTGGAACCCAGCGGTGCTTCCAGGATGTAATTCTTCTGTGCAGCAATGAGGATAATCCTCAAGTTACGTACCCAGTCCGTGTAATTGCTACCACCATCTTTCAACTTTGCTTTCTCAAGGAACGCATTAAAATTCAATGGAACAACAACACATGCCATCTATCTACAATCAAACATAGACAAGCAAGATACTATCAGGTACTGAGTTCATGATAAATTTAAGTTCAATTAATCATATTACTTAAGAACTCCCACTTAGAAAGACATCCATCTAATCCTCTAAGTGATCACGTGATCCAAATCAACTAAACCATAACCGATCATCACGTGAAATGGAGTAGCTTTCAATGGTGAACATCACTATGTTGATCATATCTACTATATGATTCACGCTCGACCTTTTGGTCTCAGTGTTCCGAGGCCATATCTGCATATGCTAGGCTCGTCAAGTTTAACCTGAGCATTCTGCATGTGCAAAACTGGCTTGCACCCGTTGTAGATGGACGTAGAGCTTATCACACCCGATCATCACGTGGTGTCTGGGCACGACGAACTTTGGCAGCGGTGCATACTCAGGGAGAACACTATCTTGAAATTTAGTGAGAGATCATCTTATAATGCTACCGTCAATCAAAGCAAGATAAGATGCATAAAAGATAAACATCACATGCAATCAATATAAGTGATATGATATGGCCATCATCATCTTGTGCTTGTGATCTCCATCTCCAAAGCACCGTCATGATCACCATCGTCACCGGCGCGACACCTTGATCTCCATCGTAGCATCATTGTCGTCTCGCCAATCTTATGCTTCCACGACTATCGCTACCGCTTAGTGATAAAGTAAAGCATTACATGGCGATTGCATTGCATACAATAAAGCGACAACCATATGGCTCCTGCCAGTTGCCGATAACTCGGTTACAAAACATGATCATCTCATACAATAAAATTCAGCATCATGTCTTGACCATATCACATCACAACATGCCCTGCAAAAACAAGTTAGACGTCCTCTACTTTGTTATTGCAACTTTTACGTGGCTGCCACGGGCTTAGCAAGAACCGTTCTTACCTACGCATCAAAACCACAATGATAGTTTGTCAAATTGGTGTTGTTTTAACCTTCGCAAGGACCGGGCATAGCCACACTCGATTCAACTAAAGTTGGAGAAACTGACACCCGCCAGCCACCTATGTGCAAAGCACGTTGGTAGAACCAGTCTCGCGTAAGCGTACGCGTAATGTCGGTCCGGGCCGCTTCATCCAACAATACCGCCGAACCAAAGTATGACGTGCTGGTAAGCAGTATGACTTATATCGCCCACAACTCACTTGTGTTCTACTCGTGCATATAACATCAACGCATAAAACCTGGCTCGGATGCCACTGTTCGGGAATGTAGTAATTTCAAAAAAAATCCTACGCACACGCAAGATCATGGTGATGCATAGCAACGAGAGGGAAGAGTGTTGTCCACGTACCCTCGTAGACCGAAAGCGGAAGCGTTATCACAACACGGTTGATGTAGTCGTACGTCTTCATGATCCGACCGATCAAGTACCGAACGTACAACACCTCCGAGTTCAGCGCACGTTCAGCCCGATGACGTCCCTCGAACTCCGATCCAGCCGAGTGTTGAGGGAGAGTTTCGTCAACACGATGGCGTGGTGACAATGTTGATGTTCTACCGACGCAGGGCTTCGTCTAAGCACCGCTACATTATAATCGAGGTGGACTATGGTGGAGGGGGGCACCACACACGGCTAAGAGATGAATGATCAATTGTTGTGTCTCTAGGGTGCCCCCTGCCCCCGTATATAAAGGAGCAAGGGGGGGGGTGGCCGGCCAAGGGAGCGAGCGCGCCAAGAGGAGTCCTACTCCCACCGGGAGTAGGACTCCCCCCTTTCCTAGTTGGATTAGGACTTGAGGGGGAAGGAGTGGAGGAGAAGGAAGGAAGGGGGGGCGCCGCCCCCCTCTCCTTGTCCTACTCGGACTAGGGAGGAGGGGCGCGCGGCCAGCCCTTGCCTCCTCTCCTCTCTTCCACCTAGGCCCACTAAGGCCCATTTGATTCCCGGGGGGTTCCGGTAACCTCCCGCTACTCCGGTAAAATCCCGATTTTACCCGGAACACTTCTGATATCGAAACATAGGCTTCCAATATATCAATCTTCATGTCTCGACCATTTCGAGACTCCTCGTCATGTCCGTGATCACATCCGGGACTCCGAACAACCTTCGGTACATCAAAACATATAAACTCATAATATAACTGTCATCGTAACGTTAAGCGTGTGGACCCTACGGGTTCGAGAACTATGTAGACATGACCGAGACACGTCTCCGGTCAATAACAAATAGCAGAACCTGGATGCTCATATTGGCTCCTACATATTCTACGAAGATCTTTATTGGTCAGACCGCATAACAACATACGTTGTTCCCTTTGTCATCGGTATGTTACTTGCCCGATATTCGATCTTCGGTATCTGAATACCTAGTTCAATCTCGTTACCGGCAAGTCTCTTTACTCGTTCCGTAATACATCATCTCGCAACTAACTCATTAGTTGCAATGCTTGCAAGGCTTAAGTGATGTGCATTACCGAGAGGGCCCAGAGATACCTCTCCGACAATCGGAGTGACAAATCCTAATCTCGAAATACGCCAACCCAACAAGTACCTTTGGAGACACCTGTAGAGCACCTTTATAATCACCTAGTTACGTTGTGACATTTGGTAGCACACAAAGTGTTCCTCCGGTAAATGGGAGTTGCATAATCTCATAGTCATAGGAACATGTATTAGTCATGAAGAAAGCAATAGCAACATACTAAACGATCGTGTGCTAAGCTAACGGAATGGGTCATGTCAATCACATCATTCTCCTAATGATGTGGTCCCGTTAATCAAATGACAACTCATGTCTATGGTTAGGAAACTTAACAATCTTTGATCAACGAGCTAGTCAAGTAGAGGCATACTAGTGACAGTCTGTTTGTCTATGTATTCACACATGTATTATGTTTCCAGTTAATACAATTCTAGCATGAATAATAAACATTTATCATGATATAAGGAAATAAATAATAACATTATTATTGCCTCTAGGGCATATTTCCTTCACCAACATGTTGAGCTTGCCTTTCCCCCTCATGCTAGCCAAATTCTTTGCACCAAGTAGAGATACTACTTGTGCTTCCGAATATCCTTAAACCCAGTTTTGCCATGAGAGTCCACCATATCTACCTATGGATTGAGTAAGATCCTTCAAGTAAGTTGTTATTTTTGCAAGCAATAAAAATTGCTCTCTAAATATGTATGATCTACTAGTGTGGAGAAAATAAGCTTTATACGATCTTGTGATGTGGAAGAAATAAAAGCGACGAACTGCATAATAAAGGTCCATATCACAAGTGGCAATATAAAGTGATGTTCTTTTGGACTAAGATTTCGTGCATCCAACCATAAAAACACATGACAACCTCTGCTCCCCTCTGCGAAAGGCCTATCCTTTATTTTTTTTCCTATACTTTATACAAGAGTCATGGTGATCATCACCTTTCCCTTTTACACTTTTTCCTTTGGCAAGCACTTTGTGTTGGAGCAATCCGGATATATATATATATATATATATATATATATATATATATCACTTGGATGTAGGTTTTCATAAATTATTATTGTTTACATTACCCTTGAGGTAAAAGGTTGGGAGGCAAAACTATAAGCCTCTATCTTTCTCTGTGTTCGATTAAAACTTTGAACCAATAATTATCACGTGAGTGTTAGCAATTGTGAAAGATTAAATGATAGTTGAGTATGTGAAGTTTGCTGAATCAAAGATCTTACATAGACCCTTCCCGAAAATAAGATGAATTGCAATTGTTCGATGACTAAGAGCACGGTTTGTTAGTTTTCAAGAAAGTTTATGATCTATACTTTAACATGTGAATAGCTTGTTACTTGATCATGAGAAGTTTTATGAGTTGAGCTACTGTTATGATATATAATGATGCTATGAAAGGTGATTGAAACTATCATTGATCAAACTTAAGCACTTGCTAGCATTCACACTTCATAAATTATTTCTTTTATCATTTACCTACTCGAGGACGAGCAGGAATTAAGCTTGGGGATGCTGATACGTCTCCAACGTATCTATAATTTATGAAGTATTCATGCCATGTTTACAATAGTTTTATATGATTTTGGTATGATTTGATTAGAACTAACCTAGACTAACATTGTTTTCAGCAGAACTACCATGGTGTTGTTTTAGTGCAGAAATAAAAGTTCTCGGAATGCGATGAAAATCAACGGAGAATTTTTCTGGAAAATATAAAAAATACTGGAACAAAAATCTATCGGAGGGGAGTCCCGTGGGCCCCACAAGGGTGGGGGCGCGCCCACCCCCCTAGGCGCGCCCCTGTGCCTCATGGACTACCCATGGGGCCCCTGACTTGTTCTCGACGCCAACCTCTCCTATAAATACCCAAACCTCTAGAAATTAACCTAGATCAGAAGTTCCGCCGCCGAAAGCCTCTGTAGCCATGAGAAATCAATCTAGGCCCTCTCTCGCACCCTGTCGGAGGGGGCCATCATCACCGGAGGCTGTGGAGGAGGAACCCGAAGGGGCCATCATCACCATGAAGGCCAAGGACCAGAGGGAGAACCTGTCCCCGTCAAGGGGGGAGGCCATGAAGGAGGAAGCACAAGAGGGAGAACCTCTCCTCCTCTCTCTTGGTGGCACCAGAGTGCCATCGGGAGGGGAATCATCGTCGCGGTGATCGTCTTCATCAACATCACCATCATCATCACCATCCTCATCTCTTTTACGCGGTCCACTCTCCCGCACCCCACTGTTCCCTACTTGAACATGGTGCTTTATGCCACATATTACGATCCAATGATGTGTTGCCATCCTATGATGTTTTAGGTAGATATCCTTTGTCTTTCGGTTGATTGGTGATCTAGATTGGTATGAGTTGTATGTTTTATTTTGGTGTTGTCCTATTGTGCCCTCCGTGTCGTGCAAGCGTGAGGGATTCCCGCTGTAGGGTGTTGCAATACGTTCATGATTCGCTTATAGTGGGTTGTTGAGTGACAGAAGCATAAACCTGAGTAAGGGGTTGTTGCGTATGGGATAAAGGGGACTTGATGCTTTAATGCTATGGTTGGGTTTTACCTTAATGATCTTTAGTAGTTGTGGATGCTTGCTAGAGTTCCAATCATAAGTGCATATGATCCAAGAAGATAAAGTATGTTAGCTTATGCCTCTCCCTCATATGAAATTGCAATGACGACTATAGGTCTTGTTAACAATTGCCTAGGACAATTCCGCACATAGATCCATCATTATTCCACACTCGCTATTTATAATATTTAGTAATATATTCTAACATTATGATAACATCACCTACTTTTATATTTTATCCCTCTGATACCATGCAAAGTTATCCTCTTCATACCCACAACGTAGTTTTATTTCTCGTTTCTAGTTGGAAGCAAACGTTCGGTGTACATAGAGTCATATCAGTGGCAGATAGGACTTGAGAGAATATTGATCTTACCTTTAGATCCTTGTGGGTTCGACACTCCATACTTATCACTTCCACCATTCGGAATTGCTACGATGATTCCCTGCACTTGGGGGTTATCACCCGCTCAATCCATATGTGCCAATCATGACTCTTGAGACCAAATATCTTCAATTTATCAAGATTCGCTCCCCTCTTTAGATTCGCTGCATACCCATCGGGGAACATCAACTGCTGTTTCACCCACAAGATAATTTCCCTCATAGTTGGCCTTCCAAGATTGAACCATGCCTTTGGCTTCGTCCAGTCCTACTTTCCTTTCGGTTCTTTCATGTTTTGTAATGGCCTATCACATAGCGCCTCCAGATCGACTCTAGCCTTAGTATTATCCTTTGACTTCCCATCTATGCCGAATAATGTACCAAAAAGTTCCTCGGCGATATTCTTATCAGCGTGCGTCATGTCGATGTTGTGTGGGCAAAGGAGGTCTTTGAAGTAAGGCAGATCCCACAAGCATGTCTTGTGAGTCCAGGCGTGTTTCGAATTATACCCCTTGAAATACTCTAGATGCTCTGGATCTGGCTCGAGAGCGTTTAACTGATCTAGTGTCTCTTGGCCTATCAACGCAGGTGGTGCCGAGTTTTTGACAACTCTACCTCTGATGAAGTTCTTCTTGTCTTTCCTGAACTTATGGCTAGGATCCAGGAACTGTCTATGCATGTCGAAGCAAGAAAACTTGAGACCGGTCTGAAGCCAACGAAACTCAAGAGCTCCCTTGCATGTGACCCTTGCAGCGACAAAAAAACTGCACATTTAAATCGAAAGATGAGTTTCATAGCAATATTGTTTTCTCCGTCAACCTAAGTAAATATTTACAATAGGACGAGCAGGTTAGGGGTTCCTCGGCGTTGATAAAACCCTAAATAGCAACTACCATCAGTGCAAGATACATGAGGCGCTCGGCGTTGAACACTAGATCCACGTCCCACAAGTGATGTCGACGCCCGACATCCTGCAACAATAGTTCTGGTGGCCGATGACGGTCGAACACCTTGGCAAATTTGTCTGGCAGCCTCTGCAATGAGGATTTAAGCCTAGCTTTGGAATTTCAAACAACCAAACCGACTTGAGTCAGTTTGGGTGTTTCAAGTTTCAACACTTAGCTTTCAATCGTCATCTCTGAGGCTGCCAGACAAATTCGCAATGGTGTTCGACCGCCATCGACGCCGAGAATTGTTGCCGCGGGACGCGGGACCCCTGTGTCACTTGTGGGACGTGGATGTGGTATTCGACACCGACGGCCATATGTATCTCGCACTGATGATACATGCTATTTAGGGTACCATTAACACCGAGGAACCCCCTAACCCGCTCGTCCCCGGGTAAACTAAATTAGAATGCATTCAATAAGCAAAACTACATCATCTCTTGCGTCCGTACATCATCGAATATTATCACTATACATCTCGAATTGTATCATACATATAGCATCGCTAATATAGCTAGAACTGTAGTGAACGACAGGTATCGGCGCGAGTGGTGGACACCCAAAGAGAACCAATGAGATTGCTGAAGAACCTGCCAGGTACTGTCCAACCTGCCCTCCAACGCAACCATGTAGCGATGGATGTGCTCCTCCTCCTCGCTGACACGGTGACGTACCACCTCCGCGGTGTCCGAAAGCCTCGGCACCGTCACTGGCCCACGCGACCGCCACCAAACAAGGTTCAGGTCAACGACAGGCTGACTCCTCACCAACCTACTGATACCTCTTGAGCATGCGTTGGTTTTCCCTTGAAGAGGAAAGGGTGATGTAGCAAAGTAGCGTAAGTATTTCCCTTGTTTTTGAGAACCAAGGTATCAATCCAGTAGGAGACTACACGCAAATCGCCTAGTACCTGCACAAACAATCAAGAACCTTGCCACCGACGCGATAAAGGGGTTGCCAATCCCTTCACGACCACTTGCAAAAGTGAGATCTGATAGAGATAATAAGATAAATATTTTTGGTATTTTTGTTGTATAGATTGAAAGGTAAAGATTGCAAAATAAACGGCGGCAAGTTGACGGGGAACTAATATGATGTAAAATAGACCCGGGGGCCATAGGTTTCACTAGTGGCTTCTCTCATGATAACATATATTACGGTGGGTGAACAAATTACTGTCGAGCAATTGATAGAAAAGCGCATAGTTATGAGAATATCTAGGCATGATCATGAACATAGGCATCACATCCGTGTCAAGTAGACCGAAACGATTCTGCATCTACTACTATTCCTCCACACATCGACCGCTATCCAGCATGCATCTAGAGTATTAAGTGCATAAGAACAGAGTAACGCATTAGGCAAGATGACATGATGTAGAGGGATAAACTCAAGCAATATGATATAAACCCCATCTTTTTATCCTCGATGGCAACAATATAACACGTGCCTTGTTGCCCCTGCTGTCACTGGGAAAGGACACCACAAGATTGAACCCAAAGCGAAGCACTTCTCCCATTGCAAGAAAGATCAATCTAGTAGACCAAACTAAACCGATAATTCGAAGAGACTTGTAAAGATATCAAATCATGCATATAAGAACTCAGAGAAGAACCAAATATTGTTCATAGATAATCTTGAGCATAAACCCATAATTCATCGGATCTCGGCAAACACACCGCAAAATGTATTACCGAATAGATCGCCAAGAACATCAAGGAGAACTTTGTATTAAGAACCAAAGAGAGAGAAGAAGCCATCTAGCTAATAACTATGGACCTGAAGGTCTGTGGTAAACTACTCACACATCATCGGAGAGGCTATGGTGTTGATGTAGAAGCCTTCCGTGATCGAATCCCCCTCTGGCAGATCGCCGGAAAAGGCCCCAAGATGGGATCTCATGGGTACAGAAGGTTGCGGCGGTGGAAAAGTGGTTTCGTGGCTCCCCTGGATGTTTTCAGGTTATAAAGAGTATATATAGGAGAAAAAAGTAGGTCGGTGGAGTTACGAGGGGCCCACGAGGGTGGGGGCGCGCCTACCCCCTGGGCGCGCCCTCCTGCCTCGTGGCCTCCTCGTTGTGTCTCTGACTTCCACTCCAAGTCTCCTAGATGACGTTTGTTCCAAGAAAGATCATCGCGAAGGTTTCGTTCCGTTTGGATTTCGTTTGATATTCCTTTTCTGCGAAACACTGAAATAGACAAAAAACAACAATTTGCACTGGGCCTTCGGTTAATAGGTTAGTCTCAAAAAAATAATGTAAAAGTGCATATTAAAGCCCATTAAACATTCAAAACAGATAATATAATAGCATGGAACAATAAAAAATTATAGATACGTTGGAGACGTATCACCTGCGACCCCGGAAGGTAGAACCTCCCAGTACCAGCCCGGCGGAGCCTAGTCTCAGACATGGCCCCTCTGATCAAGTAGGCCTCCTCCGCCAAGCCGCCGACGAGGATGCAGGATAAGCATCGTCGACGTTGAAGCGGGAATAAATGTTTGAACTAAAAAAATAACAACAAATTTCACATGTTCAAAATAAACCAGAAACTTAACCTAACCTAAACTAAACTAAACTAAACCTAAACTAAACTACTAAACCTAAACTAAACTAAACTAACTAAACTAAACCTAAACTAAACTAAACTAACTAAACTAAACCTAAACTAAACTAAACTAACTAAACTAAACCTAAACTAAACTAGAAACTTGACCTAAACTAAACTAAACTAAACCTAAAGTAAACTAACTAAATTAAACAAAACCTAAACTAAATTATACTAAATCTAAAAAACAGAAGAAAAAAAATGAAAATGTCTCACCTTGGAGCGGACGGGGCGGCGAGGCGCCGCGGCGGGGTGGGGAGGCGGCGGGGCGGCCGAGGTGGGGCGGGCCGGCGTGGCCTGTCGGGGCGGGGCGACGACGCGGCCGGGGCGTGGCAGCGGCGAGGGGGGCGACCGGGGCGGGGCGGTGGCGAGGGGCGTCCGTGGCAGGGCGGCGGCGAGGGGGGCAGTCGGGGCGGGGCAGCGGCACGGGGTTGGGATGAGGGGAGAGGGAGAGAGAGGGGTAGGGCGCGAGGGTGTTTTGATACATACAGGGCTAGGCTCTTTGCCGCCCGTTTCTTTGCCATCAGCTAGCGGACGACAAAGAAAGTGGTCGTTAGTTGCCCCTCACTATCGGCCCACCCTGCCTCTTTGCCATCAGCTAGCGGACGATAAAGGTTCTATGCCGTCAGCTAGCTGACGGCAAAGATGGAGCCGACAACAGACACTTTCTTTGCCGTCAGCTGCTTCTTTGCCGTCAGGTTTCTTCAAGCTGATGGCAAATACCCTCTTTGCCATCAGCTAGCTAACGGCAAAGAAACAGCTGACGGCAAAGTTCCTTATTCCAGTAGTGAATGCGCCAAGAGAGGGACAGACCAGCCCCTAAGGGGCTGGTGCGCCCCCCTATATGGGCTAGCCAAATTGGAGTAGAAAAGGGGAAGGAGGAAAGGAAAAAGGGAATATGATTCCCCCTTCCCCCTCTTGCCTTCCTACTCTGAATAGGAATAGGAAAGGGGGAGGTCGAATTGGGAGGACCCCAAGTAGGATTCCTCCTACTTGGGGCGCCCCCTTGGCTGCCTCTCCTCCTCTCCAACCTATATATATGAAGGAGCACCTCTAGAACACACAACAAACATTGTTAGCCGTGTGTGGCACCCCCCTCCATAGTTTACGCCTCTGGTCATATTCACGTAGTGCTTAGGCGAAGCCCTGCGCGGATCATTTCACCATCACTGTCACCACGCCGTCGTGCTGACGAAACTCTCCCTCGACACTTTGCTGGATCAAGAGTTCGAGGGACGTCATCGAGCTGAACGTGTGCAGAACTCGGAGGTGCCATACGTTCGATGCTTGATTGGTCGGAACGAGAAGAAGTTCGACTACATCAACCACATTGTCAAACACTTCCGCTTTCGGTCTACGAGGGTATGTGGACACACTTTCCCCCTCTCGTTGCTATGCATATCCTAGATAGATCTTGTTGAGCGTACGAAAATTTTGAAATTGCATGCTACGTTACCCAACAGCCTCGACATCGTAGCTCTGGTCATGCATGGCGATCCGGCCACTTCGGCGTGGGGTGAAGTTGGGCGGGATCTCGCCGCGCCTGGGGGTGGAAGTTGCCAGCAGTGGCGCCGTTGGCGCCTTGATCGATTCCAGGAATCCCAGGATGTGGGAAGGGATGGCGTAGGAGGCGGGTCCATTGGACGTGCATGGTGGGAGCTGCGAGGTTGTGGTCGTGGACGCGCCACGTGGGATGCAATTGGCGGGTTCCGCATGGGCGTGGTCGCCACCAAGTGCATGGGTAGGGGGCGGGGGACCAATACGGCGGCCTGGGGATCGGTAGCGGGCCCAACCTGCGCCTGGTCGGACTCCAGTCCCAATGTTGCCACAAGCGGTTGGGTAGTGTCGCCCGGGGGGAGGGTGGGAATGGCCACATCCAAGGCCGCAGATTGGCATTCATAGGTGGAAGTAGCCGTAGAAGGCTGCAAAAGTGCTTTTGCAGGCGATATGGTGGGGTTAACAACTACGGTTTCAGGCTGGACGCAGAGGACATTAGATTCCGCCTCTAGCTGGAGCAACAGATATGAGGCGGACCCAGTGTGAGCTGGGTGGAGGGTGCGCTGTGTGGCGAGTTAGACCCGGTCAAGAGCAGGATTCAAATTTCGAGGTCCACGACTTGCACATTTGCTTGGCCTGTAGTGGCTTGTGGGTTAGCAGCCTGGCCTAACAAGAGCAGGGGTGCAGCCGGGCCCGCTTGACTGGCCATCAAGCGTGTGTGGACTGGAGGCGATGTGGCGCCGAGCCGGTTGCCGGGCAGGGGCCCAGCACGCCGTGCCAGTCGTGGCAGGCTGGAGCGGCATGGCGATGACGACCGATATTTGCACGGCCAGTGTTTTTGCGGCCAGAGGGGTGGCCGACATGCTGGTTTCTGGTGGGTCACGGAAAAGCGTGCCGGTGTGGCCAAGCGTCAGGGCAGTGAGGGGATCCTCGGTCCGGCCCGTTGTCAGAGCTAGTGCTGACCGGCGGGGGCGGCGGCGGCGATGGGAGGCGGCAGTTGGTGGTGTGATGGACGTGGATCATGACCGGGAATCGCATGAGCCGCAACGTGAAGCGCTCAACACGGTCAGTATCTGCATCAGCGAACTCATCGGGCTCCTCTTGGAATGCTATCTGGGTTCGCAGTCCAATCCTCTAACTTGAACACGGAGAGGTTGCTGCCGTCGGTGGTCTCCGGCGTGAGGCGTCCCACCATGCAGTAGGGGGAGAGCAGCTGCACGACGGAGGAGACGTCCCAGCCATGCTCCGGGATGCCGTAGATCTCGATGTCGAAGTGAATATGTACGTGGAGAGGTTCAGCGCCGCCCAGGCGGCTCCAAGGTTGCAGGAGAAGGCAAAAGTTCATCCCGTGCACGGTGGCCATGGCAGCGCGCGCTCGAGCGGCCGTGTCAATGAAGCGGAGGAGGAACTCACCATTGCGGGTATGGTGGACGGTGAAGTCAGTGGGCTGCAGCGACACGCAGGAGCAGACGACACGAGTGACATCAGCGGTCGACACACCGAAGCGGTTGCCGACCACGCCGGCGACGAGCGCAAGCCCGAGGGCGTGCTCGGCTGCCTCGATGCGCCCGGAGCGCGGCATGTAGCAAACTGCACCCGCCGGGCGCAGCGAGGGGTGCCCCGACATCGCGGTGATTTCGCGTGATGAGGAGGCAGAGGAGGAGGCCGTTGCTGGAGAGGGGGTACCCGCAGCGATGGGGGCAAGGAGGAGGTGGGTGTGAAGGAAATATGCCCTAGAGGCAATAATAAAGTTATTATTTATTTCCTTATATCATGATAAATGTTTATTATTCATGCTAGAATTGTATTAACCGGAAACATAATACATGTGTGAATACATAGACAAACAGAGTGTCACTAGTATGCCTCTACTTGACTAGCTCGTTGATCAAAGATGGTTATGTTTCCTAACCATAGACATGAGTTCTCATTTGATTAACGGGATCACATCATTAGGAGAATGATGTAATTGACTTGACCCATTCCGTTAGCTTAGCACTTGATCGTTTAGTTTGTTGTTATTTCTTTCTTCATGACTTATACATGTTCCTATGACTATTAGATTATGCAACTCCCATTTACCGAAGGAACACTTTGTGTGCTACCAAACGTCACAACGTAACTGGGTGATTATAAAGGTGCTCTACAGGCGTCTCCGAAGGTACTTGTTGAGTTGGCGTATTTCGAGATTAGGATTTGTCACTCCGATTGTCGGAGAGGTATCTCTGGGCCCTCTCGGTAATGCACATCACCTAAGCCTTGCAAGCATTGCAACTAATGAGTTAGTTGCGGGATGATGTATTATGGAACGAGTAAAGAGACTTGCCGGTAACGAGATTGAACTAGGTATTGAGATGCCGACGATCGAATCTCGGGCAAGTAACATACCGATGACAAAGGGAACAACGTATGTTGTTATGCGGTCTGACCGATAAAGATCTTCGTAGAATATGTAGGAGCCAATATGACCATCCAGGTTCCGCTATTGGTTATTGACCGGAGACGTGTCTCGGTCATGTCTACATAGTTCTCGAACCCGTAGGGTCCGCACGCTTAACGCTACGGTGACAGTTATATTATGAGTTTTATGTTTTGATGTACCGAAGGTTGTTCGGAGTCCCGGATGTGATCACAGACATAACGAGGAGTCTCGAAATGACCGAGACATGAAGATTGATATATTGGAAGCCTATGTTTGGATATCGGAAGTGTTCCGGGTGAAATCGGGATTTTACCGGAGTACCGGGAGGTTACCGGAACCCCCGGGGGCTTAATGGACCTACATGGGCCTTAGTGGGAAAGGAGGGAAGCTAAGGAAGTGTGGGGCGCCCCCCAAGGCCCAAACCGAATTGGTTTAGGGCAAGGGGGGCGGCTCCCCTCTTTCCTTCTTCCCCCCTCCCAAGTCCTATTCCAACTAGGAAAGGGGGGAGTCCTACTCCCGGTGGGAGTAGGACTCCTCCTGGCGCGCCTATGCCCTGGTCGGCCGCACCCCCCCTTGCTCCTTTATATACAGGGCAGGGGGGCACCCTAGAGACACAACATTAGATCATTGATTTCTTAGCCGTGTGCGGTGCCCCCTCCACTATAGTCTACCTCGATAATACTGTAGTGGTGCTTAGGCGAAGCCCTGCGTCAGTAAAACATCAACATCGTCATCACGCCGTCGTGCTGATGAAACTCTCCCTCAACACCCAGCTGGATCGGAGTTCGAGGGACATCATCGGGCTGAACGTGTGCTAAACTCGGAGGTGCCGTACGTTCGGTACTTGATCGGTCGGATCGTGAAGACGTACGACTACATCAACCGCATTGTGCTAACGCTTCCGCTTTCGGTCTACGAGGGTACGTGGACAACACTCTCCCCTCTCGTTGCTATGCATCACCATGATCTTGCGTGTGCGTAGGAATTTTTTTGAAATTACTACGTTCCCCAACAGGGTGACGGGGAGCCGGGCCTGGAAGACGCAGGCTGGCTTGGTCCGGCCACGCTTGATGCGGAGGAGCTTGCGGGGATCGGGAGGAGGTCCATGGCCGCTTGGAAGGAGCCAGGGGAGCTGGGACGCGTGGTGCAGTTCCTGACGATGTAGCCGAAGAAGCGGCACCGCCGGCAGCGGACGTCGCGCCTACACTCAGAGCAGGGATGGAAGCCGAGACAGCGGGGCACTCGCCGGGAGCTGGCGACGACGGCGGTTCGCGACACACTCCAGGGCTGCAACGACGAAGCCGAGTGTTGCGCGGAAAGCGCGACCTCTTGTCGCCCGTGGCGACCCTCCAGCCGTCGTCTCGGTCGGCCTCGTGTCCATGGTCCACACGATGGCCCTTGAAGCGAGGGATGCGGCGTAGGACCGACGACGATGGCGGGGGGTGGGGTGGAGGAGGGGCCTAGGAGAGGGCATCGTGCGGAGCCCGTCGAGGTAAGATGGGGCCTCAGATCCGGCAGAGGAGGAACTCGACTCCATCCATCTCAGCTCGCGGATGCGGCAGGCGGGCGGGGTGGCCATCAAGGGAGGTGGGCAACGGTGCCGGAGTGGTGGACGTCGCGAGCATGGGGGCGCCGGGGCCGGAGTGCCCGACGGCGCAGGAAAGGCTTGACGCTTGGCACTCAAGACTCTTGCGCACAAAAAATCTAATTCTGCTAATAATCTTCAACACTGTTTAGCTAGCAAGGACAAGTTAAAACCGTGCAAATCTATGAAGCCCATACCTCCAAGTTGAGATTGGAGAAGCGAAGCAAACAAAGTTACCGAACTCGAGTGTCTAGCAGAGTCCACGCGCCACGCATTGCGCCCATGAAATCTGGGCCGTCCACACCTCAATAATTCTCCCGTATCCCCCGTCCATTCCCCCACCGTCCTTGCTCCGCAAGCCTCCGCATAAGACCCTGGAACTTTCCACGACCCCAAAACCTCCCCGCTTTCTCTCTCCTCCACCTCCCCCCTTCCCCACCCCCACCCCCACCTCGCGATCTCCACGCCTCCCGCAACCCACTCCCGGGGCGGGCCCCACATCGCCGCCGGCCACCCCCTGGTCCCCTCCCCCGTCGCTATGACGATCTCCACACCGCCCCCGGCGCCCGCAGAGGTAAGCTTGCGCGGGGTGGCCGAGGCAGCCCTCTCCCCGCAGCATCCCCTTTCTCCCTCTTTGCCTTCCTCCTCGCGCGGGCCCTGTCCGTCGCTTTGGGCAGCCGCGTTGCCGTACGCATCGTCGCCTGCGGACGCCGCGGTGTCCGTTGCCCTAGGCTTCTGGGTTGGTTTCCTGGGCGGGGGTTCTGGCGTTGGTGCCCTCAGCCAGGGTGTGCATCCCGCGTGGGCGGAATGGATTCTAGGGTTTGGGGTTTTTAGCCGCTTTGATGAGGTTTGTTGGGATGGATCTGATATGACGTCAATTTTGCGCAGCCGCAGCCGCAGCAGGAGGAAGAGGAGGTGCTCGTGCCGCACCAGGAGCTACCCAACGGGACGCAGCCAATGGAAGGTTCTCCTCCGTCACCTCGCCTCGCTTTTCTGCTACGGCTTGTCATTTATTTTATTGCCTGTTGACGCTCTCAGACGTGTGTTGTGTCGAACTGATTAGCTACCCTGTAGGTTGCATGTTGCTGTCTCGTTTTTCTTTCCCTTTGGTGGGAGTATTTTGCTGCTTATTGTGTAGAATGATGATTCGTTATTTGATTGATTGCAAGATTTTTTACTTCCTGCCTTATGCAGGATTTCTATTGTTTATCATATTTGTTGTGCAGAACGGTGATTCATCATTTGCTTGATCTGTTAGTTGCTCTATACTCAGAGCTATCATGGTTCTGTGTAGTTTTGTTAGATATAAAAATAATGCCAATCACTGCTCCCAGTTAACAAAAAAGCTTGCTTGCTTCGCTTGCAACGTTATTTCCTTGCCCCATGCTGGGTTATTGATCTACTTGTGACATTTTTATGCCAATGTGGTTCTGTAGTAATTGTTAGGGTTGTTGTAATTGCGTTTTTGTGTAATTGCATTGACACAGAAACTTCTTTTATTTGCTTTCTTTCTGGGTTGCATTTTTTCTCTCTCTATGCAGTATGTTCAGCAAATGCATTTAATCGCGCCCTTTGTTTGTGCTTCGTGGTAATACAGGATCCAGTTGGAACTGGTGTGCTATTAAGTGTTGTTTTGTTATTATATGTGATTGCCATGTAAGGTTAAGCCGTATTCATTCATGCTGACTCTGTATTGTCACTCCAGTTGTGCCTGCTGAGCCAGCTGCTACTGTCGAAAACCAGCCAACAGAGGATACACCAATCTCGAGATTTACTTGGACCATTGATAACCTATCAAGAGTGAATACGAAGAAGCTCTACTCTGAAACTTTTGTTGTTGGTGGCTACAAGTGGTAGGTTCCTACTGCTCTTTTTCTCCGAAATAGTATTTGATTAGCCCTGGTCTCCGAGAATGTCTGGTAGTGTTCTTTATCAAATCCTTTTTGTTTTCAGGCGAGTTTTGATTTTCCCAAGGGGAAATAATGTTGAATTCTTGTCTATGTATTTGGATGTTGCTGATTCAGCAGTCTTGCCCTATGGATGGACTAGATATGCACAGTTCAGCCTCTCAGTGGTTAATCAAATTCACAACAAGTTTACAATAAGAAAAGGTACTTTTTTGCCCCTTTTGTGTGTAATAATCTGCTGGCGAAGAAGAATGCTTATGGTACATTGGTTTGCAATTTATGCATTTTACATAAAGTTCTCTGACCATCTTCTAGTCACCCTACAATTGGAACTGTTTAACCAATAGAGACAATATT
Organism: Triticum aestivum; assembly: GCF_018294505.1. Classification (NCBI taxonomy): domain Eukaryota; kingdom Viridiplantae; phylum Streptophyta; class Magnoliopsida; order Poales; family Poaceae; genus Triticum; species Triticum aestivum. The sequence goes on along the minus strand of NC_057797.1, from coordinate 369,116,308 downwards.
TTGATCTGAGGTGTAACGGCTTCTATAACAAGTGAATTGAAATGCTTGCAGAAACACAACATCAGTTCTCTGCTCGAGAAAGCGATTGGGGTTTCACTTCATTTATGCCTTTGAGTGAACTCTACAATCCCAGTAGAGGTTATCTTGTAAATGATACTTGTGTAATAGAAGCAGAGGTTGCTGTGTGTAAGGTTGTTGATTATTGGAGTTATGACTCTAAAAAGGAGACTGGCTATGTTGGCCTCAAAAACCAAGGTGCCACTTGCTATATGAATTCTCTCCTTCAGACTCTCTATCACATTCCATATTTCAGAAAGGTACTGACTCCTTGTTCACAGATTATTTTCTTTTTCTGCTCAACCTATCTGGACTGTGGTAACTTGGTATATTGCTTGCTAGGCGGTTTATCATATGCCCACTACTGAGAATGATATGCCCTCAGGAAGCATTCCATTAGCTCTTCAAAGTCTCTTTTATAAGTTGCAGTATAATGACAGCAGTGTTTCCACAAAGGAGCTAACAAAATCTTTTGGGTGGGACATGCACGATTCATTTATGCAACATGATGTGCAAGAACTAAATAGAGTTCTTTCTGAGAAGTTGGAAGATAAGATGAAGGTTTGACATCTGTAAGCTCTTTCTTTTTATATCCTCCGGTGTTGTTTATTGAATCATATATCTCTGACTGAATTATACCTGTACAATGTTGATTCAAGGGAACCGTTGTGGAGGGCACAATACAACAATTATTTGAAGGGCATCACATGAACTATATCGAGTGTATCAATGTGGACTTTAAATCAACAAGGAAGGAATCCTTCTATGGCAAGTGACGCTGTTACTGAAAATGGTTAACAAAGTTTAAACCTTGCACCCTTGTTTGACCTAATTGTAGTGTATGCTTCTGCAGACCTACAGCTTGATGTCAAAGGTTGTCAGGACGTCTATGCTTCATTTGACAAGTATGTGGAGGTGGAGCGCCTGGAAGGTGATAACAAGTATCATGCGGAACAGCATGGATTGCAGGTTAGTCCTCTGGAGCTTTTGTGGCAGCTCAAGCAACCCATGCACCCTCTCAACCTTGGGTTTCCTGAACTTAATCTAAATAGGGCTACACCACCCCACCACACACCCTAACCCCACGCTGATTGTTGAATATAGTGAGCTGTGGTCACCAGTTACCTGATTATCTGGCAACAAAGTAAATTGATGTATTGCATGGGTTTCTTCATTAGACATATTGTTGTTTCAGGATGCAAAGAAAGGTGTTCTTTTTATCGACTTCCCTCCTGTTCTACAACTTCAGCTAAAACGCTTTGAATATGATTTCATGCGTGACACAATGGTGAAGGTTTGTATCAGCGCCACCAACTTATTACTTATCCGTCTCTGTTTTCGCATTCCAGTAAATTTGAAGATGATGACTTTGTTGGTAGGGGAAAGTTTAGACCTGACAGGGCTTACACATTTGTCTGAGTATCTATTTGAAGCGCAGAAATGCTTACACATACTCCCTCCGTTCCAAAATAGATGACTCGACTTTGTACTAACTTTAGTACAAAGTTGAGTCATCTATTTTGGAACGGAGGGAGTACCTCTGAGTATCTGTATTTGAAGCGCAGAAATGCCTATTTAAAAGAATACAGCACAGTATTATCTAGCATATGTCTGATCTCAGGGAACCATAGTAGTAACACTGTTATCTTCTAGGGTGGTAATAACCTTCTGTTCAGTGATGTTGACTGAGTACTCTATGTGCAGTGTGAACAAAATGCTAACACTTGTATCAGGCTGATACATTCGGAGTTTACATTAGCCGTCTGTTTGAAAGTTGGAATAAAGTCTCAACATGTCTCTTTAGTCACTTTTTTTTAATTTTCTGGATTATTAGATTTCTACCACAGCTGCATATACTAAGATGACATCAAGTGGTATAAATGATTTTCAAGTGCAACAACATCACCTCATTCAATACTGTTTTAGTTATTGGAAATGCAAATCCTAACTTAGTTCATAAAATTCAAGTCTCCTTTGCTTTTTTTTATCTTCTACTCCCTCCGTCCCATAATATAAGAGCGTTTTTGACACTACACTAGTGTCAAAAACACTCTTATATTATGGGACGGAGGGTCTTTTATGAAGAATACTTACCTCTACTTCCTGAAATGCAGATAAATGACCGTTACGAGTTCCCACTTCAGTTGGATCTGGATAGAGATGATGGGAAGTATTTATCTCCCGATGCAGACAGGAATGTGCGAAATCTTTACACTTTGCACAGGTTAGGTTGGATATTCTAATGTTTTCTTGTGTAAGATTTTGATAGTTGAAGATGTCACATATCATGGTTAATTAGCCAATAGTACTGGAGGTGAATTTGATGTTCTGATATTGCCATTTCTCCTGTCCTCAACTTACCTAGAGATCCTAGCCAGACCATAATTAATCTATGAGTTGTAAGTGTTTCTTTGTATGGACATACTTCTTATGTCCATTAACTTAAGCTAAATCCAAGTAAAGATGCATGGTTCTTGATCAGACACAATTACGGTATAACAGCTGGGGGGGGGGGGGTAATGGCCCAACCTTTTAGATGGTCTAGGTAAAAAGTAAAATAATGATTGCAACTCATAATTACATGTTAATATTTATCTCGATACAGTTCATAACAGTTATTTTCTTGCAGTGTTCTTGTCCATAGTGGCGGTGTTCATGGTGGGCATTACTATGCTTTCATAAGACCTACGCTCTCTGATCAGTGGTACGTCTGTTTGCCTGGATTGTTTTTTATGACTGGCTCTGCTCCCTGTAGGAAAATAGCAGATTCTTGTAACCATCTTGGCCGTGCTGGGCTTGTCAACATTTTTTTTACTCTTGCTGGATTTGGTCAGTTGCTGTTTGCAGCTGGACAGCATGGTGCTGCCAATAAAATTTCACAGTATTTTGTTAAATGCACCTGTGGCGGTGCTACCTGGCTCATCAAACTCATGATGATTTGGAATTGTTCGCAAAGAGTTTATTTTTTGTTTTGGCAATGATGCATGTTTTTCGACAATGTTTTCGAGAAAATGCAAAGAGATTTTTGCATTTCTTTGTATTGAGAAGATAGGGTTTATCGTACAATCCTCCTAGGAGGTACAGAAGTACAGAACTGATGATGAAAACAGGGAATCAGTGCACGTCCCATGTCTGGGGGATGATGTCGCGAAGGCCAGCGGCTCCCGCCTTGGCCCAGAGCGACACCTTACGTTTGATTATTTTTGCTCATCTACTCTAGAAATTTATTTGTATCTTAAACCAAATGTATCCATTGTAAGTAGTTGTTGGCATGCATGATGGCCACCTTTGCTTTTCAAAACATAATATGATCTTGTTGGCTAGTTGTTGTGTTCATGTTTAATTTAATTACTCGCTGAGCAACAATTTCCAGGTTCAAGTTCGATGATGAGCGTGTAACAAAAGAAGATGCAAAGAGGGCATTGGAAGAGCAATATGGTGGTGAGGAGGAGGTTCGTTACAATTCCTCATGGGTACAATACCTTTATTTGGTGTCTGAACGTTGGGCTAATTAATCGTACCTACATTTTTGCAGCTACCCCAGACTAATCCTGGCTTAAACAACACTCCGTTCAAGTTTACCAAATATTCGAACGCATACATGCTTGTATACATTCGTGAAAGTGACAAGGACAAAATAATTTGTAATGTGGATGAGAAGGACATAGCTGAGCACCTTCGAGTAAGCTGTCTCCTAAGATATCTGTCTATTGAGAGCTTCTATTTTAGTAGTCTTATATTTCCATGTGCTCCCAGATTAGACTGGAAAAGGACCGTGAAGAGAAGGAGCGCCGGAAAAAGGAGAAAGCTGAGGCCCACCTATATACCATCATTAAGGTATTTGAGTCTACCTGCTGGGCGTAGAAAACATCAACTGTTTTAAGCAGCTTTGTGTTATTTTCACTTACTTTTCTCACATGTTTTCTTCCTGTATAGGTTGCTAGGGATGACGATTTGACTGCTCAGATAGGGAAAGATATATATTTTGATCTTGTTGATCATGATAAAGTCCCGAGCTTTCGTATTCAAAAGCAGATGCCTTTTACTCAATTCAAGGTAATTACATGGGGCAAGACTATGTTTGCTGTGATGCTGCTTTTGGCTTATTCCAGCTGTAGGAATCGAATCAGGCTGTTGCTTATTACTGGTTGTATCCATAAACCAAAACCGATGATTCAAGGGCTCGAGTGGCCCTATCTTGTTACATGACACTTTTTGGTAAAAATAACACTTTGATGCCTATCTCAGATGGACTAGTTGCTGTTTGTTCTTCAAAAATAGTAAGCCTAAAATGGTGCAATAATACTTTGGTTTTAAGTAGCACATTTATGTGTTTCTTAACATTCTGGAGGTGTAGCCTATTGTGAATCATTGATAGGATTTCTAATTTACCAGTATGATATCAAGGAGGAATATGTCTTGCTTGCTACAGCTATGTGCACTGTTATTTTGGAATACCAAACTTAGCGCCAATAAGAGTAGAATTTCATGGTTTCCATGTTGATCAGTCATCTGTGAAGTGCTTTACAGGAGGAGGTAGCAAAAGAATTGGGCATCCCTACGCAGTTCCAACGATTTTGGTTGTGGGCCAAGCGGCAAAACCATACCTACCGACCCAATCGACCGTTGACTCCTCAAGAAGAAGCACTAACTGTAAGATGCTTCCATTACATTGCATTGGATAATGATTTTCTTGTCTCTAGTTCTCCTTGAGTATTTGCAAGGGCTGAATGGAACATACACATACTTTATGTTACGGTTTTGGTATCCTGTGGTTTCTTGGTTGATTACTCTGTCTTCAGAAACTAGTAATTTTGTGATAACTTATGGTGTTCATAACTGAAATCTGTTTGTATTACGATGCGGTAGTTCTTTTGGATGTTAATTATTTGTTTTTAATTGATTAGTAATCAATATTGGGTATTGAATGCCACCACTCGTCTAAGCAAGTTTCTGTTGAATTGTCTATGGTTGTGCACTCCAGTAGACTAGCAGTAATTTATTGTCTGTAAGATAGAAGAAGTATAAAAGATATAACCTGTAAATAAAAAGATTTGACCAGTAGAAAATACCACATTACTAGTTGCACATACTTCTTATCGGACAAGTTGCGCCTGCTCCGATTCTTCCACTTGATTGCATGTCACCCATTAGTATCATCTTATGTGCAACCACTATGTAAAGCATTCTCTTTTTGCAGTCAAAACTTTCCTGTTCATTCAACTGTCGACATAATTTACTTGATTCTAATGACAGCCAGGGTCTCCTATGTTTTCTTCTCTTTTTAAGTCGCAGTCAAACTAGATCTAGCCCGATTTAATTATTGGTGTGATCTCTTGTGAAAATAATACTTCCCTGTCTTTCTTTCAGCATTTGTATTCTCTTTATGCATATGGGCAAACACACTTAACTCTTAAGGGTAAACATTTTATGTAGGTTGGGCAATTAAAGGAAGCAGCAAACAAGGCCCACAACGCAGAACTGAAGTTGTTCTTGGAAGTTGAACTTGGGCTGGTAATAGCGCACACCTTCCCCGTCTGTTTCGGTGCAGTATTGATATTGTCATTTACTTCCAACTAAAATAAATTTGTTTGCAATTTTTATGGGCAATGCAGGACCTAAAACCTCTTGCTCTACCAGACAAGACCAGGGATGATATTTTGCTTTTCTTCAAACTCTATGATCCTGAAAAGGAACAGCTGCGGTACTTCTCATACTTTCTAACCTTCTGCATCATTGCTCATTTGTGATTAGACTAGAGTCTTACTTGTCTGATGAATGCTTTCTTCAGGTATGTTGGTAGGCTCTTTGTGAAGGCTTCAGGAAGACCACAGGATATTCTGCCAAAATTGAGAAAAATGGCTGGTTTTTTGCAAGATGATGATGTCGAACTTTACGAGGTATGTTGGTAGGCTCTTTGTGAACTTTACGAGGGTAATGAGTCTTGAAGCTTAATTAGCCTGATGCATATGTGATAAGCATATTATTTTGGTTCAGTATCTTACATCTTCCACCAATTTTAGGAAATTAAGTTCGAGCCAAATGTGATGTGTGAATACATTGATAATAGGATTATATTTCGCTCTTGCCAGGTAAATCCGATGTCTATAGTTCTATATTTTGAACTGATATCGTTCTTGTTTCTCTGATATTGTCATATCTGAAATTATTGTTGTGTTCACAGCTGGAAGATGGTGATATTGTTTGTTTTCAAAAATCCCCAAAGCCAGATACTGCTGACCAGTTTAGATACCCTGATGTCCCATCGTTTCTGGTGTATATACGTAACAGACAGGTGCCAAAGAACACTCCACTTGCTAGTTCAGAATCTTATATTATCTGATATTTACACACATTTTCCTTGCTGTGACATTTTCTTGCCTTGTACTCCCTCCGTCCAAAAAAGCTTGTCCCTCAAATGGATGTATCTAGCACTAACTTGATGGTAGATACATCCATTTGAGGGACAAGCTTTTTCGGACGGAGGGAGCAGATTACTAGTGTTTCCAACATTTTTTAAGAAAAAGAACAGTTACACACGATTTTTGTGATTGTATCTAGTTTTGTTTGCTATCTTATTTCCCAAATTCATTTTACCATCTCTCTAGGACTGCGCTCTCATATTGCATGTGTATGTTTATGAACATCATATATATTGTACAATTTTTATATACGATTAACTGCTGTTATCATTGTTTAGGTTGTCCACTTCCGGTCGTTGGAGAAGCCCAAGGAGGATGATTTTTGCCTAGAGATGTAAACATTTGGACATATTGTGATAAACAAATCTTGGTATTCTGCATCGTTACTGACTTCCTTCTCTTCACCCTTCCTGTGTAGGTCAAAGATTTTCACGTACGATGAAGTTGTAGAAAAAGTCGCTCAACAGCTTGGTGTTGATGACCCATCAAAAATTCGTCTTACATCACATAATTGTTACTCTCAACAGCCTAAGCCTCAACCCATTAAGTACAGAGGCGTTGAACGTTTGCTAGATATGCTGATTCACTACAATCAGGTTTGTGACAAACTAATCATTACATGATCATTAGTTGCTTAATAACAACTAAAGTGAAGAGTAACATATCTAATAACTTTTCATGCATCAGACTTCTGATATTCTGTACTATGAAGTATTGGATATACCCCTGCCAGAACTACAAGCATTGAAGACATTGAAAGTTACATATCATCATGCCACCAAGGATGAGGTTATTTGGTTTTAAAGTTTTGTAGTAGATTGATTTTGTCCAGTAGTCTCAAATGTATTTTACCAGGTGTCTGTTCACAGTATAAGATTGCCAAAAAATAGCACGGTTGGTGATGTTCTAAGTGATATCAAATCAAAGGTAAACTGTAGTATCCTTATCTTATGGTCTGTATGGCATGTACTAGATTGCTTTATTGCTTATATGATGCCAGCTCATGTTCTATGCATCCTTCTGTCATTGTCAATCAGGTTGACCTATCTCATCCTGATGCTGAACTTCGATTACTTGAAGTTTTCTACCACAAGATATACAAGGTGGTACATGCTAGTTTAACACCTCTTAGTTGCATTTAGTTCCACACAGTAGACAAGTGTTATTTACCATGTATTTGCTGCAGATTTTTGCACCCAGTGAAAAAATAGAAAACATCAACGATCAGTACTGGACACTGCGTGCAGAGGAGGTATGTGATGATATGCCATGCTTAACAAAACCAGAGCCCCCCCACCCCAACACACGCACACACCACCCGTTCAACGGATGATGTTATCTTTTCTTTGTAGGTACCGGAGGAGGAGAAAAACCTTGGTCCTTTTGATCGCTTGATTCATGTATACCATTTTACCAAAGACACTCAAAACCAAACGGTAATGAAGTTTGGCTAATGCTTGCCCTCAGTTACTCGATCTATGCATTTGGTTGTGTTCTGTAAAACACAAAAAATACAGCCTGGTTGTGAGTAGTTCCTCAAATGCAGTTGGACGAACTTTTAGTCACTGTACCACATTTGATTTTAAGTTACTTTGTCATTCACTGAAAGAAATGCTTTAGCTGTGTCTCTAATACTCCAATATTTGACATTGTTGTGTTCTGCCCACCATCCAGCATAAATGATGGAATTGGGGGCAAGGCAATTATTACTAAGCAAGATTTCCTTGGTCTGCTTCTGATAGCATATTTGGATCTCTAGTTAACCACATGCTTGATATTTATCCTGATTTCCACAGCAAGTTCAGAATTTTGGAGAACCTTTCTTTATGGTTATTCGTGAGGATGAGACCTTATCTTCTATTAAAGAACGTTTACAGAAAAAGCTTAAGGTCTCAGATGAGGATTTCTCCAAGGTAATGAGGATTTTTCCATGGTTTCTGCAGCATATATTGCGATGTATATAAATATGTGGTTTTATTTTTTTGCTATAGCGGCATAGTGCATCCGTGTCCGCCGCCGAATCTTCGTTAGATGTGATGTTATTGAGATATGTGTATGCTTACTAGTTAGAATATTTAACACCAGTCAAACATCAAATATCTGAGTTGGCATTTATAGCCCAAGGTCTCACTCGGGGCTTAAGAAACACAGTTAGCTATCAAACTTTGGTTGGCGCTCATAAAATGATTATGAAAAGCATAAGCTTTTTCTTTTTTCTGGTAGGTTTTTCGTTAGCGGCTTATCGCCTATATATTTCGATGTGGAACTTTAAATATTCCGACACATACTGTCACAAACCTTGGTTCATGAATGCTTAGGTGATGGGGGATATAGTGGAGGTTCTTAATTTCATCAAAGTGGTCCTCTGTGTTTCGAAGCCTAACAATCTAAAATAAGTAACTAAATTATGCTTCTCTAAATTGGTGTTAACCTAATTGGAAAGGTACTCCTGTCCCAAAATAAGTGTCTTAACCTTAGTACAACTTTGTACTAAAGTTAGTACAAAATTGAGACACTTATTTTGGGACGGAGGAAGTATTAATACTTATTGGAAGATAGCGGTGGGCTAGGACATGAGTTGCTTATCTGCATGACACATCATCCACAATGCATATAATTAATCAACTGCATTGGTCTAAGCTTGGCAGTAATCTCTAGAAAATTAGGCTTTGTCCATTTGAAGCTGTTGGGCTGCTTTAAACATGATACATACTATCTTTTTATTTCTTCGAGGCGTGTTTATCTTGCATTTTGTATGTGGAGCTGACACCTAGTGCAAACATTGGTTAAAATGTACTTGTCCGATGCTAACACATGTTCTATTTGAACAGTGGAAATTTGCGTACATATCCCTTGGTCGCCCAGACTATTTTGAAGATTCTGACACTGTAGCTACGAGATTTCAGGTACTATGATGCTAGTTATCTACTTGATGAAGCAGCTTTTGTAGCGCTTAATTTGATTTCAATTGTATAAACTTGTTTAGAGAAACATGTATGGAGCTTGGGAGCAGTATCTTGGACTGGAGCACCCGGACACAGCGCCAAGAAAGGCACATAGTGCTAACCAGGTACTTGCTGCACATTGTTGCAACTTGTGCCAATAATGTCAGGTGTGTTGTCTGGAATTTTGCTAATTTCATATGTTGTGCGCAGAACCGCCATTCATTTGAGAGGCCTGTAAAGATCTACAACTAGACAGTTGTGAGAAGCGGGAGCGACGTCCTGCCATGCAATACCACCAAGCAAGTGGCTGAAAGTGAAATTGCTGGCTTGAATAAATCGTGTGCCATATGATGGCAGGACTAGTTGCTCAAGTTAATGACGGAGCCTGTAAGCTAGCGTTTCCGCGCACTCTGCCCTGGATATATAAAGTTTGTGCAGAGATGACCCAACGAACCATCACCTTTTAGTAGATAAGGAGGCTGTTTTTCTTTTCTTGCACTAGGTGCTCTATACAGTCAAATAGCTAGTGGATTGCTTGGTTCTGCAGTTGTTGCTAGGTGCAGAGTTGTTGATGCTTTTTCTGTATATTATTGTTGTGAGCTGTACAAGTCCAGTCCTTGTTGACGGTCACACGGTATCTGTAACTCCAGTGATGATATAGTGCTCTGCGTCTTTTCACAAATTTGTATTATCTGACTCTCCTAAGCTGTGCTACAGGGCTATTACCGCACCTGACTCGAGTTTGAGCTTCCTTACCCTCTGCTCTACTTGCACCATTTGAAGTCTTTTTGCAGCTGTTATAAGTAAATGTAAACGAGAGATGGGTTAGAGCAAATGAGTCAATCAGTTATCTTTATTGATGGGAATGAATCCTTATATACAACATGGATGGACTCGTGGGATTACACATGCGGGACAGCGGGGATTTATCCCCTAATAACACTGGGTTATTATTCTTAACAGCAACTGAAAGTTACGGCTGGGAAGTCTCGGTTCAAAAGTATGCTAGTAACATGTTTTGCCTAGGATTTTAAGCTCGTTAAATGCCATGGTTTGATGATCCGTGCGGGTGATGGTAGTGAAGTTTTGTTTAGGGTTGCCCTTACTACTTCGCACTTTGATAATTTGCCACTGCTTACATTGGATTTGATAATTTACAACATCTTATTTTGGACTTTGATTGTTTGCCTTACCCACGAGGAAAGACAAATGGAATTGCACAAACCACCACTTATTGGGGTATCGTTGTGCAAAACACCTACTATACGGGTTTGTTGCGGAAAACACCATCTATTGATGTAATACATTGCAGATATGTCTAATCTAGTGTTTGAACATATTAACATAATTACAGACACATGGGTCCTGCTTGTAAGTGCCCGCGTGGCAATAAAAACCGGCCACATCAGCTACATATTAGACCAAGAAGTGAAAAGACCAGAGTAACAAAAAAAAAACAGTTAAACAAGTGGGCTGGAAGGCTACTAAAAATAGTTGGGCTGAAAGCCCATGTGGATCAAACAAGACATGACCATCTCGTACAGAGTTTTCTCAAAAAAAAAAAAAAAATCTCATACAGAGTGGTTCGAGCAGAGGAACGACCTCGCACAGAGCTTCCGTACAGGAACAACAGGCGGCAACAACGGCAACCATCCCGTCGCTGGTGATGGAGCGGACAATAAAGAGATAATAGATTTAGACGACGATGATGGTGCTGTGTTGGAATCAGAAATAGCAGTGAGAAAGAGGAAGATCATAGCAATGCCAGTGAAGAAGAGAACGTACTATAATGAGAGCAAGAGCAGTGCACATGAACAGTTTGCATTGGACTTGTGTTTCCATGATGTCACACAATTAAGGAAGGCTTTAGATAATTATCACATAGCTCACATCAGAAACTTCACATATTTGAAAAATAACCAAAAGAGGGTGGTTGCTTGCTGTAGCTCGGGTGGCACTTGTGCTTTCATGGTTTGCTCATCTCAAATAAAGGGAGAAAAGACGCATTGCATTAGGCAGATAATGCCGCCACACACTTGTGGCACAACCACGGATACATCAAGGATCAACAGCACTTGGCTTGCTAAGGAGTATGAAGATGAGATCAGGAGTGATCCAACCATAAATATAACTGCTCTTATTGATGCTATGCACAGGCGCTTTGGAATTGAAATATCCAGGCACATGGCTTATAGGGCGAAGAATAAAGCTCTTGAAGCTGTAGAAGGAGATGAAGATAGGCAATACATGCGTATCAGAGATTATTTGCAAACCGTAATGGAAAAGAATCCTGGTTCTAGATGCCATGTGTGGACAATCCGTCCAATCAACAAACCTGAAAAGAACCCAAGGTTTCATGGTCTTTTCTTTGGTCTGCATGCTCAAATCGAAGGGTTTAAGAATGGATGCAGGCCTTTCATTGGTAAATATCTCACCTCTTTATTCTATAGTTTAATATTTCTCGCCTTTGTCAATTGCATTTATCCAAATTTTGTACTATGTATAGGGATTGATGGATGTTTTCTTAAGATGGGTAATGGAGCACAAGTGCTTGCCCCCACGGCTCGAGATGGCAATAATAATTTTATCCGCTCGCATTCGGTGTCGCTGGAATGGAAGATATTGTTACATGGTCATGGTTTCTCAATCAACTCAAGTATGCACTAGGTGGTACTGCAGGTCAGTTTGGCACCTATACCTTCATGTCTGATAGGCAAAAAGGTCTTCTAGCTGCTGTTCATTTGGTATTCCCTCAGTCTAGCCATAGGTACTGCCTTAGGCACATATATGCAAATTTTCAAAGTGCTGGGTACAAGGGCGGAGACCTTAAGAAATTAGTAGATGCTGCTGCTTATGCCTTTGATAAGTGTGACTTTGATGTTGCCATGGAAGAACTAAAAACAGGATAAGGATGCATGGGAATGGATGTGCAATATACTGCCTAAACATTGGGCACGTCATGCACTTGACACACACTGCAAGACTGACTTAGTGGTCAATAACATTGGTGAGGTGTTCAACAACTACATTCTCAAAGTCAGAGATAAGGCAATAGTGACCATGATTGATTCAATTAGGACCAAACTAATGCCCAGATATGCATCTAGGAGAGGAGGGGTAGAACATGTCCACTGGGAAATTACTCCTACTTATGTTGAAAGATTAGAGTGGGAGAAGAGAAATGCAAGATGGTGCACAGTTGTATGTGCAAAGAAGGGTCTATGGCAAGTTACAAATACCCCAAGGACTTATGAAGTTAATTTAACCGAAAGTAAATGTGGTTGCTTCAAATGGGACCTGACCGGTATACCTTGCAAGCATGCTGTTTGTGCTATCTACAAAGCAAAAGAATTTCCAGAGGATTATGTTAGTGACTTCTTTAAGAAGCCCATGTACAAAGAGGCATACAAGAATCTCATATATCCAGTGCCAGGTCCTCATGGATGGACGAGAACGGAAACACCTGATATATAGACCTGCTTGAGTATGAAACAAAGCGTGGAAGAAAACAGAAAAAAAAACGCAAAGGAAAACATGAATCATCCAAGTCTAGCGTTCAAGGAAGAATGACCACAATCAAATGCTCAAATTGTCATCTACAAGGGCATAGGTACACAAACTGTACACAACCTTTGAAGCCAGACTTGGCAATAAGAAAGTCACTTCATAAGGTAATCGTTGCCTCCCTCCTATTTTCTCTATGGTTACCATAATTTACATGTTTGACAAATTTTAAATGTTTTCAGACCGTGAGGAGGCTACCAGATGAAGCTTCAGCTCCTCTACGGGCTGTTGTGACGCCACAAGCATCTCCACAGCCTGTTGCCCCACGTCCAGCTCCTTCACGTGCCGTTGCACCAACTCCAGCTCCTCCAAGGGCAACTGCTCATTCCTCTCAAGAATCCACCGTGACAGGAAGATCTTCAAGTGCAAGCGGCTCACGTTTAGGAATGCGACGATATGAAGATAATAGATTGTTTTCCTACTTCACTCCAGGTCCAGGGTACCAACCTCGTCAAGAATGAATGGCGTATAGTAGTTTGTAATGGCCATGTTGCGACTTTGCAAGTACTTGGATGTTCAAACCTGATGGATGTACCTTTTGGTGTATGAGACTAGTCATATTATTTTGCGATGGTTGTAATGCCCATAAGGTAACTACTTTGATGTAATTGCCATATGACAACTACTTGGATGCTAAAATCTAATGGGAACAATATCTACCATATTTTTTTGTCAGTGGTCTCATACCGAACTTGCTTCATTTAAATTTGGGTTCAAAATTTAACAATTTTAGAGAAGTGTGAAAAAAATATAGTAAATTACACATGTATAAAGTACCATTATGAAAAAGTTTTACCCCATTTGGATTAATGGTTTGCTAGATAATGGAAGTGTTAGTTAGCCCATTCAATTTTTTTGTTAAAAATTTGGCATTTTCAGAAAAATGTGAAATAATTCCAGTAAATACTACATGTATTCAATAGTAATCTGGGAAAGTTTTGGCTCAATTGGACCATAGGTTTTGGAGATAATGACAATCTAGTATGTTGCTGATGTGGCCGGTTTTTATTGCCACGCTTGCACTTACAAGCGGGACCCATGTGTCTGTAATTATGTTAATGTGTTCAAACACTAGATTAGACCTATCTGCAACGTATTACACCTATATGTGGTGTTTTTCGCAACAAACCCGTATAGTAGGTGTTTTGCGCAACGTTGGCCCAATAAGTGGTGGTTTGTGCAATTCCCTCAGAAAGACAAGTTTGTCCCTGCTCCACCCCATTGACCACGCACAACGTCTCTCCCCATTCCCCAACTCTCTCTCTCTCTCTCTCTCTCTCTCTTCCAAAGAGATAGTGGTGACCGCGATGGATACTCCCGGCAACGCAAGGGCCGACACAGCAGCACGAGCAAGCAAGCAGCAACATCACCACTAGCAACCAGCAAGGCAACCAAGCAGTAGCAACACGGGCTACACAAGCGCACGAGCACGAACATGGGAGATAGTGAATCTGTCACCGTCGCCGTCGTCCGGCACGCCCTCGTTCTCGCCCGTACATCGTCAATGTGAACCAGGGATGCGACATGCGCATCGGCGAGGAGCAGAAATACGAAGCGACGGCAATGGAGGAGCCCCGCGACGTCACGTGAGCCTGCCTGTCGTCGGATTTGGCATCACAGGTAGGCCGCACGCCTCTGCACCGACCTCACCATGGCTGGCACGGTCCTCACTCGCCATGGTCAGGACCACCCCGCTCATTCATCTGCGTAGTGGACGCGTCCGCCCAGGACCATGGAGGGCGTCGCCGTCGAGGAACACCGGGGATGGGGAATGAGGCAACGAGCTCCTCTCCCGTGGGATGCGCGTCATGGAGCTGAAGGAAATATGCCCTAGAGGCAATAATAAAGTTACTATTTATTTCCTTATATCATGATAAAAGTTTATTATTCATGCTAGAATTGTATTAACCGGAAACATAATACTTGTGTGAATACATAGACAAACAGATTGTCGCTAGTATGCCTCTAGTTGACTAGCTCATTGATCAAAGATGGTTATGTTTCCTAACCATAGACATGAGTTATCATTTGATTAACGGGGTCACATCATTAGGAGAATGATGTGATTGACATGACCCATTCCGTTAGCTTAGCACACGATCGTTTAGTATTCTGCTATTGCTTTCTTCATGACTTATACATGTTCCTATGACTATGAGATTATGCAACTCCCGTTTACCAGAGGAACACTTTGTGTGCTACCAAATGTCACAACGTAACTGGGTGATTATAAAGGTGCTCTACAGGTGTCTCCGAAGGTACTTGTTGGGTTGGCGTATTTCGAGATTAGGATTTGTCACTCCGATTGTCGGAGAGGTATCTTTGGGCCCTCTCGGTAATGCACATCACTTAAGCCTTGCAAGCATTGCAACTAATGAGTTAGTTGCGAGATGATGTATTACGGAACGAGTAAAGAGACTTGCCGGTAACGAGATTGAACTAGGTATTGAGATACCGACGATCGAATCTCGGGCAAGTAACATACCAATGACAAAGGGAACAACGTATGTTGTTATGCGGTCTGACCGATAAATATCTTCATAGAATATGTAGGAGCCAATATGAGCATCCAGGTTCCACTATTGGTTATTGACCGGAGACGTGTCTCGGTCATGTCTACATAGTTCTCGAACCCGTAGGGTCCGCACGCTTAACGTTACGATGACAGTTTATGAGTTTATGTGTTTTGATGTACCGAAGGTTGTTCGGAGTTCCAAATGTGATCACGGACATGATGAGGAGTCTCGAAATGGTCGAGACATGAAGATTGATATATTGGAAGCCTATGTTTGGATATCGGAAGTGTTCAGGGTGAAATAGTGATTTTACCGGAGTACTGAAGGGGTTACCGGAACCCCCGGAGGCTATTGGGCCTTATGGGCCCAAGTGGAGGAAGAGGAGAGGCGCCCAAGGGGCAGCCGTGTGCCCCTCCCCCCCCAAGTCCGAATTGGACAAGGAGGGGGGGCGGCGCCCCCCCTTTCCTTTCCCCTCTCTCCTCCTTCCCCCCAAGTCCTAATCCAACTAGGAAGTAGGACTCCTCCGGCGCGCCTCCTCCTATGGCCGGCCGCATCCCCCTTGCTCCTTTATATACGGGGGCAGGGGGGCACCCCAGAGAGACAACAATTGATCATTGATCTCTTAGCCGTGTGCGATGCCCCCCTCCACCATAGTCCACCTCGATAATACTGTAGCGGTGCTTAGGCGAAGCCTTGCGTCGGTAGAACATCAACATCGTCACCACGCCGTCGTGCTGACGAAACTCTCCCTCAACACTCGGCTGGATCGGAGTTCGACGAACGTCATCGAGCTGAACATGTGCTGAACTTGGAGGTGCCTTATGTTCGGTACTTGATCGGTCGGATCGTGAAGACGTACGACTACATCAACCGCGTTGTGCTAACGCTTCCGCTTTCGGTCTATGAGGGTACGTGGACAACACTCTCCCCTCTCGTTGCTATGCATCACCATGATCTTGCATGTGCGTAGGAATTTTTTTGAAATTACTACGTTCCCCAACAGTGGCATCCGAGCCAGGTTTTATGCGTTGATGTTATATGCACGAGTAGAACACAAGTGAGTTGTGGGCGATATAAGTCATACTGCTTACCAGCATGTCATACTTTGGTTTGGCGGTATTGTTGGATGAAGCGGCCCGGACCGACATTACGCGTACGCTTACGCGAGACTGGTTCTACCGACGTGCTTTGCACACAGGTGGCTAGCGGGTGTTAGTTTCTCCAACTTTAGTTGAACCGAGTGTGGCTACGCCCGGTCCTTGCGAAGGTTAAAACAACACCAACTTGACAAAATATCATTGTGGTTTTTGATGCGTAGGTAAGAACGGGTCTTGCTAAGCCCGTAGCAGCCACGTAAAACTTGCAACAACAAAGTAGAGGACGTCTAACTTGTTTTTGCAGGGCATGTTGTGATGTGATATGGTCAAGACATGATGCTAAATTTTATTGTATGAGATGATCATGTTTTGTAACCGAGTTATCGGCAACTGGCAGGAGCCATATGGTTGTCGCTTTATTGTATGCAATGCAATCGCCCTGTAATGCTTTACTTTATCACTAAGCGGTAGCGATAGTCGTGGAAGCATAAGATTGGCGAGACGACAACGATGCTACGATGGAGATCAAGGTGTCGCGCCGGTGACGATGGTGATCATGACGGTGCTTCGGAGATGGAGATCACAAGCACAAGATGATGACCATATCATATCACTTATATTGATTGCATGCGATGTTTATCTTTTATGCATCTTATCTTGCTTTGATTGATGGTAGCATTATAAGATGATCTCTCACTAAATTTCAAGATAAAAGTGTTCTTCCTGAGTATGCACCATTGCCAAAGTTCGTCGTGCCCAGACACCACGTGATGATCGGGTGTGATAAGCTCTACGCCCATCTACAACGGGTGCAAGCCAGTTTTGCACACGCATAATACCCAGGTTAAACTTGACGAGCCTAGCATATGCAGATATGGCCTCGGAACACTGAGACCGAAAGGTCGAGCGTGAATCATATAGTAGATATGATCAACATAGTGATGTTCACCATTGAAAGCTACTCCATTTCACGTGATGATCGGTTATGGTTTAGTTGATTTAGATCACGTGATCACTTAGAGGATTAGAGGGATGTCTTTCTAAGTGGGAGTTCTTAAGTAATATGATTAATTGAACTTAAATTTATCATGAACTTAGTACCTGATAGTATCTTGCTTGTCTATGTTGTTTGTAGATAGATGGCCCGTGCCGTTGTTCCGTTGGATTTTAATGCGTTCCTGGAGAAAGCAAAGTTGAAAGATGATGGTAGCAATTACACGGACTGGGTCCGTAACTTGAGGATTATCCTCATTGCTGCTCAGAAGAATTACGTCCTGGAAGCACCGCTGAGTGCCATGCCTGCTGCTGATGCAACTGCAGACGTTAAGAACGCCTGGCAGAGCAAAGCTGATGACTACTCGATAATTCAGTGTGCCATGCTTTACGGCTTAGAACCGGGACTTCAACAACGTTTTGAATGGCATGGAGCATATGAGATGTTCCAGGAGTTGAAGTTAATATTTCAAGCAAATGCCCGGATTGAGAGATATGAAGTCTCCAATAAGTTCTACAGCTGCAAGATGGAGGAGAATAGTTCTGTCAGTGAGCATATACTCAAAATGACTGGGTACCATAATCACTTGAATCATCCGGGAGTTAATCTTCTAGTTGATAGTGTCATTGACAGAGTTCTTCAATCACTGCCACCAAGCTACAAAAGCTTCGTGATGAACTATAATATGCAAGGGATGAATAAGACAATTCCCGACCTCTTCGCAATGCTAAAAGCTGCGGAGGTAGAAATCAAGAAGGAGCATCAAGTGTTGATGGTCAATAAGACCACCAGTTTCAAGAAAAAGGGTAAAGGGAAGAAGAAGGGGAACTTCAAGAAGAACGATAAGCAAGTTGCTGCTCAGGAGAAGAAACCCATGTTTGGACCTAAGCCTGAGACTGAGTGCTTCTACTGCAAGCAGACTGGTCACTGAAACCGGAACTGCCCTAAGTATTTGGCGGATAAGAAGGATGGCAAGGTGAACAAAGGTATATGTGATATACATGTTATTGATGTGTACCTTACTAGAGCTTGCAGTAGCACCTGGGTATTTGATACTGGTTCTCTTGCTATTATTTGCAACTCGAAACAGGGACTACAGATTAAGCGAACACTGGCAAAGGACGAGGTGACGATGTGCGTGGGAAATGGTTCCAAAGTCGATGTGATCGCGGTCGGCACGCTACCTCTACATCTACCTTCGGGATTAGTATTAGACCTAAATAATTGTTATTTGGTGGCAGCGTTGAGCATGAACATTATATCTGGATCTTTTTTGATGCGAGATGGTTATTCATTTAAATCAGAGAATAATGGTTGTTCTATTTATATGAGTAATATCTTTTATGGTCATGCACCCTTGAAGAGTGGTCTATTTTTGATGAATCTCGATAGTAGTGATACACATATTCATAATGTTGAAGCCAAAAGATGCAAAGTTGATAATGATAGTGCAACTTATTTGTGGCACTGCCGTTTAGGTCATATCGGTGTAAAGTGCATGAAGAAACTCCATACTGATGGACTTTTGGATCCACTTGATTATGAATCATTTGGTACTTGCGAACCGTGCCTCATGGGTAAGATGACTAAAACGCCGTTCTCCGGTACTATGGAGAGAGCAACAAATTTGTTGGAAATCATACATACAGATGTATGTGGTCCAATGAATGTTGAGGCTCATGGAGGATATCGTTATTTTCTCACCTTCACAGATGATTTAAGAAGATATGGGTATATCTACTTAATGAAGCATAAGTCTGAAACATTTGAAAAGTTCAAAGAATTTCAGAGTGAAGTTGAAAATCATCGTAACAAGAAAATAAAGTTTCTACGATCTAATCGTGGAGGAGAATATTTGAGTTACGAGTTTGGTCTACATTTGAAACAACGCGGAATAGTTTCACAACTCATGCCACCCGGAACACCACAGCGTAATGGTGTGTCTGAACATAGTAATCGTACTTTACTAGATATGGTACGATCTATGATGTCTCTTACAGATTTACCGCTATCATTTCGGGGTTATGCTTTAGAGACGGCCGCATTCACGTTAAATAGGGCACCATCAAAATCCATTGAGATGACGCCTTATGAACTATGGTTTGGCTAGAAACCAAAGTTGTCGTTTCTTAAAGTTTGGGGCTGCGATGCTTATGTGAAAAAGCTTCAACCTGATAAGCTCGAACCCAAATCGGAGAAATGTGTCTTCATAGGATACCCAAAGGAAATTGTTGGGTACACCTTCTATCACAGATCCGAAGGCAAGACATTCGTTGCTAAGAATGGATCCTTTCTAGAGAAGGAGTTTCTCTCGAAAGAAGTGAGTGGGAGGCAAATAGAACTTGATGAGGTAACTGTACCTGCTCCCTTATTGGAAAGTAGTTCATCACAGAAACCGGTTTCTGTGACGCCTACACCAATTAGTGAGGAAGTTAATGATGATGATCATGGAACTTCAGACCAAGTTATTACTGAACCTCGTAGATCAACCAGAGTAAGATCCGCACCAGAGTGGTACGGTAATCCTGTCCTGGAAGTCATGCTACTAGATCATGATGAACCTACGAACTATGAAGAAGCGATGGTGAGCCCAGATTCCGCAAAATGGCTTGAGGCCATGAAATCTGAGATGGGATCCATGTATGAGAACAAAGTATGGACTTTGGTTGACTTGCTCGATGATCGGCAAGCAATTGAGAATAAATGGATCTTCAAGAAGAAGACTGACGCTGATGGTAATGTTACTGTCTACAAAGCTCGACTTGTTGCGAAAGGTTTTCGACAAGTTCAAGGGATTGACTACGATGAGACCTTCTCACCCGTAGTGATGCTTAAGTCTGTTCGAATCATGTTAGCAATTGCCGCATTTTATGATTATGAAATATGGCAGATGGATGTCAAAACTGCATTCTTGAATGGATTTCTGGAAGAAGAGTTGTATATGATGCAACCGGAAGGTTTTGTCGATCCAAAGGGAGCTAACAAAGTGTGCAAACTCCAGCGATCCATTTATGGACTGGTGCAAGCCTCTCGGAGTTGGAATAAACGCTTTGATAGTGTGATCAAAGCATTTGGTTTTATACAGACTTTTGGAGAAGCCTGTATTTACAAGAAAGTGAGTGGGAGCTCTATAGCATTTCTGATATTATATGTGGATGGCATATTGCTGATTGGAAATGATATAGAATTTCTGGATAGCATAATGGGATACTTGAATAAGAGTTTTTCAATGAAAGACCTCGATGAAGCTGCTTATATATTGGGCATTAAGATCTATAGAGATAGATCAAGATGCTTAATTGGACTTTCACAAAGCACATACCTTGACAAAATTTTGAAGAAGTTCAAAATGGATCAAGCAAAGAAAGGGTTCTTGCCTGTGTTACAAGGTGTGAATTTGAGTAAGACTCAATGCCCGACCACTGCAGAAGATAGAGAGAAAATAAAAGATGTTCCCTATGCTTCATCCATAGGCTCTATCATGTATGCAATGCTGTGTACCAGACCTGATGTGTGCCTTGCTATAAGTCTAGCAGGGAGGTACCAAAGTAATCCAGGAGTGGATCATTGGACAGCGGTCAAGAACATCCTGAAGTACCTGAAAAGGACTAAGGATATGTTTCTCCTTTATGGAGGTGACAATGAGCTCATCATAAATGGTTACGTTGATGCAAGCTTTGACACTGATCTGGACGATTCTAAATCGCAAACCGGATACGTGTTTACATTGAACGGTGGAGCTGTCAGTTGGTGCAGTTCTAAACAAAGCGTTGTGGCAGGATCTACGTGTGAAGCGGAATACATAGCCGCTTCGGAAGCAGCAAATGAAGGAGTCTGGATGAAGGAGTTCATATTCGATCTAGGTGTCATACCTAGTGCATCGGGTCCAATGAAAATCTTTTGTGACAATACTGGTGCAATTGCCTTGGCGAAGGAATCCATATTTCACAAGAGAACCAAACACATCAAGAGACGCTTCAATTCCATCCGGGATTTAGTCCAGGTGGGAGACATAGAAATTTGCAAGATACATACGGATCTGAATATTGCAGACCCGTTGACTAAGCCTCTTCCACGAGCAAAACATGATCAGCACCAAGGCTCCATGGGTGTTAGAATCATTACTGTGTAATCTAGATTATTGACTCTAGTGCAAGTGGGAGACTGAAGGAAATATGCCCTAGAGGCAATAATAAAGTTATTATTTATTTCCTTATATCATGATAAAAGTTTATTATTCATACTAGAATTGTATTAACCAGAAACATAATACATGTGTGAATACATAGACAAACAGATTGTCACTAGTATGCCTCTACTTGACTAGCTCGTTGATTAAAGATGGTTATGTTTCCTAACCATAGACATGAGTTGTCATTTGATTAACGAGGTCACATCATTAGGAGAATGATGTGATTGACATGACCCATTCCGTTAGCTTAGCACACGATCGTTTAGTATTCTGCTATTGCTTTCTTCATGACTTATCCATGTTCCTATGACTATGAGATTATGCAACTCCCGTTTACCGGAGGAACACTTTGTGTGCTACCAAACGTCACAACGTAACTAGTTGATTATAAAGGTGCTCTACAGGTGTCTCTGAAGGTACTTGTTGGGTTGGCGTATTTCAAGATTAGGATTTGTCACTTCAATTGTGGGAGAGGTATCTCTGGGCCCTCTCGGTAATGCACATCACATAAGCCTTGGAAGCATTGCAACTAATGAGTTAGTTGCGAGATGATGTATTGCGGAACGATTAAAGAGACTTGCCGGTAACGAGATTGAACTAGGTATTGAGATATCGACGATCGAATCTCGGGCAAGTAACATACCGATGACAAAGGGAACAACGTATGTTGTTATGCGGTCTGACCGATAAAGATCTTCGTAGAATATGTAGGAGCCAATATGAGCATCCAGGTTCCGCTATTGGTTATTGATCAGAGACGTGTCTCGGTCATGTCTACATAGTTCTCGAACCTGTAGGGTCCGCACGCTTAACGTTACGATGACAGTTTTATGAGTTTTGATGTACCGAAGGTTGTTAGGAGTCTCGGATGTGATCACGGACATGACGAGGAGTCTCGGAATGGTCGAGACATAAATATTGATATATTGGAAGTCTATGTTTGGATATTGGAAGTGTTCCGGGTGAAATAGTGATTTTACCGGAGTACCGGAGGGGTTACCGGAACCCCCCGGAGGCTATTGGGCCTTATGGGCCCAAGTGGAGGAAGAGAAGAGGCGGCCAAGGGGCAGCCGCGCGCCCCTCCCCCCAAGTCCGAATTGGACAAGGAGGGGGGGCGACCCCCCTTTCCTTTCCCCTCTCTCCTCCTTCCCCCAAGTCCTAATCCAACTAGGAAAAAGGAGGGGAGTCCTACTCCCGGTGGGAGTAGGACTCCTCTGGCACGCCTCCTCCTATGGCCGGCCGCACCCCCCTTGCTCCTTTATATACGGGGGCAGGGGGCACCCCAGAGAGACAACAATTGATCATTGATCTCTTAACCATGTGCGGTGCCCCCCTCCACCATAGTCCACCTCGATAATACTGTAGCGGTGCTTAGGCAAAGCCCTGCGTCGGTAGAACATCAACATCGTCACCACGCCGTCGTTCTGACGAAACTCTCCCTCAACACTCGGCTGGATTGGAGTTCGAGGGACGTCATCGAGATGAACGTGTGCTGAACTCGGAGGTGCCGTACGTTCGGTACTTTATCGGTCGGATCGTGAAGACGTACGACTACATCAACCGTGTTGTGCTAACGCTTCCGCTTTCGGTCTACGAGGGTATGTGGACAACACTCTCCCCTCATGTTGCTATGCATCACCATGATCTTGCGTGTGCGTAGGAATTTTTTTTGAAATTACTACATGCCCCAACAGGAGCTGCCGCTGACTCTTGCCGGTAAGGCCCCGCATGCGACATGCTCGTGGCGGGCACTTGCCTTCATCGTACTCATGGCGCCCGTGCTGCAGTTGCTGTTGCTCGTGGGGAGGAACGAGGAGCATGGGGTGGTGGCAGGGAGGAGCAAGGGGCGGCGCCAGAGAGCTGCAAGTGCAGCGGCGGGGAGCAGCAATGGCCGGCGCCAAAGAGCAGCAAGGGCGGCTATGAGGAGTGCGTAGCTGGTGTGGAGGAATTTGGGGAATTTCACGTGAAGGGCTCGGTCTTCAGTCAAACATGTACAAAGAGCAATATGGTCACTGGCTTTGGGTATATATCAAACATATACCATCAAATACATTTGAAAGGATTGTTTTTAGGGGAAAAGGGCAAACAATTAAAGTTCAAAGTAAGACGTGGCAAAAAATCAAATCCAATGGAAGGAGCGGCAAATTGTCAAAGTGTAAAGTAATGAGTGGCAAATAATCAAATCCCCTTTTGTTTATGATGATTGAGGAAATGCAGTGGATCCAGATTAAGCCTGTATGGGTTTCGTGTTAGGGACGGAAACAGTGAGTAGGAACGAACTATTTTGTGTCTGATTTCTGCAAATATTCGGCATTCTAAATCTGAGTAGATTACGCATGAATGTTCAAATTCTCTTGGCATGAAAGTAAAATATAAAAGATAGATTCAAAAAAGCTTTAAAAGAATTCTAAATTTTTTTAGCTACATTAAGAAAATTTTCGAGTGCTAGCAAATTTCATCATCATATCACATTTTTGAAAGTTGTGGCAAACAAATATAAAATCAGCGCCCCAAAATGCTTTTGAAAGTAGCACCTTTGGAGCATCAATATTGTTTTTTGTCACACTTCCACAAATGTGATTCTATGATGAAAATTTGCAAGCACTCAAAACATTTCTAAATTTTGCCACAAAAGAATGCATATATTTTTTAATCTTTTTTTTTTTCGATTTTACTGCTCATCCGGACTCATTTGAGCCCGAGCTAAGAAACTCCATGTCCCGTTAACAATATGTACTCTCACCCATCATGATATATTTGCTTTGCCTCCCCCATGACGACGGACGAACTTCGCTAGCAGAACCATAGTTATGTGAACTCCACTTAGAGTCCCATATCACACAACAAGAAGTTCAATGGCCACCTCGGTGATCTCTGGCGCCGACAGTGACACTCCCCCTGGCCGGATGGGTGGTCATCGTCACCCGTGCATGCCACGCCATTGTGGCCCACCCGTCCTTGTAAAAATGATAGGAATTCTTTTGTCTTGGGCCACGCGTGATCAATTGATCATAGAGATACAAGAGG
>NC_057797.1:368779891-368791232 GCF_018294505.1 Triticum aestivum | reverse complement strand
GGGCTGGGCGGCGGCGCGGGTGGCGGGGCTGGCTAGGGTTTTCTCCCGGGGGGGCTGAACCGGCTTATATTGCCTAGTCGGGCCAGAGTCCTAGTCGGACACGGCCCGTTAGGTCGGTTCGTTTTTTTTAAATAATTACGCTCGGAAGAAATAGAAAAAGAAATACTAAACGGACTCCAAAAATTCCGAAATAAATTTTCGCGGGCTTCTAAAATCAAGTCGCACAAGGTGAACATTTATTTGGGACCTAAATGCAATTTTGAAAAACGCACTTTTTCCTAAATTCAAATAAAATACCGAAAAACTCCGAAATAAAATCTTATTTGATTTTATTATTAAATCCTCAATATTTATTTATTTTGGGAAAGTCATTTTATTCCCTCTCTCATATTTTTGTAATAGAAATAATTGATGATAAAATAAATAAAATCAAATGATCCTATTCTCAAAATTTGAGAGAACTCAAATATGAAAATAACGAAATCCCCAACTCTCTCCGTGGGTCCTTGAGTTGCGTAGAATTTCTAGGATCAACCAAAATGCAAAATAAAATATGATATGCAATGATGATCTAATGTATAACATTCCAAATTGAAAATTTGGGATGTTACACCTTGTCGAGGACTGCGCCCTGCGCCTCAACCAGGGCACCGTTGAGTGTGTCCTCCTTGGACAGCTTTAGGACCTGATCCTTCAGCTCGTCCCACTCCACCTCCAGCTCCTTCACCTTGTCGGCGTGAACCAGAGCCTGGGCATCGAGTGCCTCCTTGAGCCTCTGCTCCAGCTCTTGGGTCCGCTGCACGATGAGCTTCTCCACCTCCTCATCCTTGCCTCGGAGTATTGCGGCAAGCTTCTCCTCACGCACGGCAAGGTCCTCCTCCTGGGAGTTCAGATCGGCCTGGTGCTGGGCTCGAGCGGCCTCAGCTGTGGCGGCCAAGTTCTCCGTCGTCTCCTGGGCCTTCTCAATGTCGGCCCGCTTCATGGTGAGCTCCACCTCGCACTTGGCCAGCTCGCCCTGGGTGGCCTTCAGCTCCTCGCAAGCTTGGCGGAACCAAGTCTGCGTCTCGGCGACGTGTACCTTGAGGTCTGCCTCCGCCTTGTCCACCATAGCTGCCCTGGACTTGGCCTTGTCCAGGCGGGCGCGGTGGAGCGCCTGGAGCTTCCGGAAGTTGACACCCATGGCCTGGAGGAGCCGCTCCCCCTAAGAACCGTCACCGTCGGTGCTTGGCTCGTCGACGACCTCGGGCCCGGCGGCGGCAAGCACCTCCTCGTCGAACACCTCTCCCTCGATGGGCACCCTGGAGCTTGACGCCCCTGGGAGGTGGACGAAAAGGTTATCACCCATCCTTAGGTACCTGCCGGAGCCAGAGGCAGCGGAGGAGGAAGGCTGGTCATCAGCCACCTCCTCCTCGGCAACGGGCTCGCCGGCCTCCTCGGCAGTAGCCTTGTCGGGCTCCCCGGCAGGCCCCTTGGCAGCGTCCTCGGCAGCACCCTTGGCGGCCTCCTCGGCGGCCATCTTCTCGGCCTCCGTCGCGGCGCCCTTGGCAACATCCTCGATGATAGTGTCCAGGTCATCCCGGTCCGCCAGGAGAGGATCTGGATATCGGAAGGGGGGTGAAGTGAAGCCAAGACCAAGATTCAAGAAAAGAGAAAAGGGATGGAAGGCGAATGGCTTACCCATGCCAGGCTGGGAAGACGAGGCCCCCTCCCCGCGAACATCAGGCGCCGAGGTGCGGCCACCGGTGCCCAAGCTTGCCTCCTCCTCCCCCGTGTGCATAGGCTCAGTGCTTGGCGCCCTTGCCGGGGACGCCCCCCAGGGCGGCGTGGTTAACGGAGGCGGCTTGATGGGGGAAGCCCTCGGTGGCTCCTCCTGCTGCTGTCCTCCTCCTGCGGTCACGGCAAGGTCATCACCAAGATCATGCCTTTGGCACACGTCAACAAGGGGCGAGTGGCGAACTTACGCTGGGGGCTGCTGTCCGGGCTACTCACCACCACCGCTGCCGCCTTGGAAGTGCCCGCCGGGGGATGGCCACCCGCCGAAGGCCTGGCCCTCTTCACCCTCTGGGCTAGTGTCTCCGCATCCCTGCCGAGATGAAAACAAGTCAAGATAAGAAGCACAATTAGAGGAGCCGGAGATGACGAAAGAAACGGCACTTACTCGTCCTCCACCTCCTCTTTTGCTGCCTTCCTCTTCCTCCTTGGGCTAAGAGACCCAAGGTCAAAGAAGACCTCTATGTCGTCGCCTGCGGGAGGAGGGGAAGCAGACGGAGTTGGGAACTCTTGGACGAAGAAGAGGCAGATGCTTTCTTCTTCGCCACGGCGGCCTTCACCAACTTCTTCGCCACCGCGGCCCTCGTTTGGCGCGCGGACATCTCCTGGGCACGCCGGGGTTGCGCGGCCCTGCCGGGCCGAACCGGCTCGCCAGAGCTGGCCCGCCGCAGGACTCGCCCTTTCCCCGCGACTAGGGGCTCGACAGCTTCAGCTTCCTCCTCGGACGACTCGGCATCGTCATCCTCGACGAGAGGGGCCCCGGTGAGGGCGCTGCTGGCCTCCCCGGCAGACTCCACCCACTAGGAGAGTTCCTTCTCCTCTGCGGCCGCCGCGGCCTTGTCCTCCACACCGCCGGCGCTGCCGGCCTCCCTGGCGAGCTCCGCCTCCGCCGCCCTGGCGGCAATGTAGTCCAGCTCCACCTAGGTGGTGTCCTGGACGAGCAGCGGCTTGTCGCGAACATACTTCTCCTCCAGAATGTCAAAGAACTCCGGCAGCTCGGCCCAATTGGGGACAGGGCCATGCGCATTGCGGTCCGGCATCATGGGGATGATGTCATTCCAGCGCGAGTTATTGCTCAACGGGACCACCCCCTCCGGCAACCCAAACAAGGGCCCCTTGGTGACCTTGCCGTCCTTCGTGGCCTTGCCGGACCTCTTGGCCCTGCCGTCGCAGCCCATATCATGCTGGAAGAGTCACTGGCAGAAGTGAGCGTGCGCCAGCACAGTGAAGTTGTGGTCGAGGCCGGGACGAGGCCTCATGATATCGGCCGCGTTCGTGAAGAGCCAGGCTGGCCTCCCCTTGTTATGAAGCAGAGCGATTCGGCGGCGAATGAAATCCGCTCTGATCATCTCAACGGTGAGCCCGGCCTCGGTGAGGCGAAGAATCCGGGTGGTGGCGATCTTGAGCTTGTCGTCCTGGGCGTCAACGTCGCCCCAGTCGGGCCTGCGAACCGGCAGCGCCTGGTGAACCTGGCAGAACTCCTGTGGGTCGTCCTCCTCGATCCAGCACCACCGGCCCCGCCATTCTTCCCACCTCTCCTTCTGGACACCCTATGGGTACGCCCCTTTGGACCTCAGGATCCAAGCAACGCAACCAGAGATGGCGCCTCCCCCTGGATGTGAGGGTAGAAGTAATGGTAGAAGAGCGTCGTGTTGGGGACGACTCAAGCGAAGCCCTCACAGAGGTGGGCAAAAAGAGCCATACATGAAATGGCATTTGGAGTAAAATCCAGGAGGTGGAAGACAAATGTGTGCATGACATTGATGTCTACTACACAACCTTCTTCTTGTAGATGTTGTTGGGCCTCCAAGTGCAGAGGTTTGTAGGACAGTAGCAAATTTCCCTCAAGTGGATGACCTAAGGTTTATCAATCCGTAGGAGGCGTAGGATGAAGATGGTCTCTCTCAAGCAACCCTGCAACCAAATAACAAAGAGTCTCTTGTGTCCCCAACACACCCAATACAATGGTAAATTGTATAGGTGCACTAGTTCGGCAAAGAGATGGTGAAACAAGTGGTATATGGATAGTAGATAAAGGTATTTGTAATCTGAAATAATAAAAACAGCAAGGTAGAAAGTGATAAAAGTGAGCGTGAACGGTATTGCAATGTGTGGAAATAAGGCCTAGGGTTCATACTTTCGCTAGTGTAAGTTCCCTCAACAATACTAACATAATTGGATCATAAAACTATCCCTCAACATGCAACAAAGAGTCACTCCAAAGTCACTAATAGCGGAGAACGAACGAAGAGATTATGGAAGGGTACGAAACCACCTCAAAGTTATTCTTTCCAATATATCCGTTGGGCTATTCCTATAAGTGTCACAAACAGCCCTAGAGTTCGTACTAGAATAACACCTTAAGATACAAATAAACCAAAACCCTAATGTCACCGAGATACTCCAATGTCACCTCAAGTATCCGTGGGTATGATTATACAATATGCATCACACAATCTCAGATTCATCTATTCAACCAGCACAAAGGACCTCAAAGAGTGCCCCAAAGTTTCTACCGGAGAATCACGACGAAAACATGTGCCAGCCCCTATGCATAGGTTCATGGGCAGAACCCGCAAGTTGATCACCAAAACATACATCAAGTGAATCACGTGATATCCCATTGTCACCACAGATATCCACGGCAAGACATGCATCAAGTGTTCTCAAATCTTTAAAGACTCAATCTGATAGGATAACTTCAAAGGGGAAACTCAATTCATTACAAGAGAGTAGAGGGGGGAAGAAACATCATAGGATCCAAATATAATAGCAAAGCTCGCGATACATCAAGATCGTATCACCTCAAGAACACGAGAAAGAGAGATCAAACACATAGCTACTGGTACATACCCTCAGCCCCGAGGGAGAACTACTCCCTCCTTGTCATGGAGAGCACCGGGAGGATGAAGATGGCCACCGGAGAGGGATTGCCCCCTCCGGCAGGGTGCCGGAACGGGTCTAGATTGGTTTTTGGTGGCTACGGAGGCTTCTGGCGGCGGAACTCCTGATCTATTCTCCGTTGTGGAAGTTTTAGGATACGTGGGTATATATGGGTGTAGGGAGTACGTCAGGGGAGCCACAAGGGCCCCATGAGGCAGGGGGCGCCCTAGGGGGGTGGGCGCACCCCCCACCCTTGTGACTTCCTTGTTCCTTCCTTGACGTGGGGTCCAAGTCCATCGGGTGTCTTTCATTCCAAAAATAACTTGTCTAGTTGATTTCGTTCCGTTTCGACTCCGTCTGATATTCCTTTTCTTCGAAACACTGAAATAGGCATAAAACAGAAATCTGGAGTGGGCCTCCGGTTAATAGGTTAGTCCCAAAAATAATATAAAAGTGGATAATAAAGCCCAATATTTCCCAAAACAGTAGATAATATAGCATGAAGCAATCAAAAATTATAGATACGTTGGAGACGTATCAGCATCCCCAAGCTTAATTCCTGCTCGTCCTCGAGTAGGTAAATGATAAAAACAGAATTTTTGATGCAGAGTGCTACTTGGCATAATTTCAATGTAATTCTTCTTAATTGTGGTATGAATATTCAGATCCATAAGATTCAAGACAAAAGTTTAATATTGACATAAAAATAATAATACTTCAAGCATGCTAACTAAGCAATTATGTCTCTTCAAAATAACATGGCCAAAGAAAGTTATCCCTACAAAATCATATAGTCTGGCTATGCTCCATCTTCACCACACAACATATTTAAATCATGCACAACCCCGATGACAAGCCAAGCAATTGTTTCATAATTTTGATGTTCTCAAACTTTTTCAATCTTCACGCAATACATGAGTGTGAGCCATGGATATAGCACTATAGGTGGAATAGAATGGTGGTTGTGGAGAAGACAAAAAGGGAGAGGATAGTCTCACATCAACTAGGCGTATCAACGGGCTATGGAGATGCCCATCAATAGATATCAATGTGAGTGAGTAGGGATTGCCATGCAACGGATGCACTAGAGCTATAAGTATATGAAAGCTCAAAAAGAAACTAAGTGGGTGTGCATCCAACTTGCTTGCTCATGAAGACCTAGGGCAATTTGAGGAAGCCCATCACTGGAATATACAAGCCAAGTTCTATAATGAAAGATTCCCACTAATATATGAAAGTGATAACATGAGAGACTCTCTACTATGAAGATCATGGTGCTACTTTGAAGCACAAGTGTGGTAAAAGGATAGTAACATTGTCCCTTCTCTCTTTTTCTCTCTTTTTTTATTTTTTTATTTGGGCATTTTCTCTTTTTTGTGTGGCCTCTTTTCTTTCTCTTTGTTTTGGGCTTCTTTGTCCTCTTTTATTTATTTTTCGTCTGGAGTCTCATCCCGACTTGTGGGGGAATCATAGTCTCCATCATCCTTTCCTCACTAGGACAATGCTCTAATAATGATGATCATCACACTTTTATTTTTCTTACAACTCAACAATTACAACTCGATACTTAGAAAAAAATATGACTCTATATGAATGCCTCCGGCGGTGTACCGGGATATGCAATATGACAATGATGGAGTGTGTCATAATAAACGGAACGGTGGAAAGTTGCATGGCAATATATCTCGGAATGGCTATGGAAATGCCATAATAGGTAGTTATGGTGGCTGTTTTGAGGAAGGTATATGGTAGGTGTATGATACCGGCGAAAGGTGCGCGGTATTAGAGAGGCTAGCAATGGTGGAAGGGTGAGAGTGTGTATAATCCATGGACTCAACATTAGTCATAAAGAACTGACATACTTATTGCAAAAATCTATTAGTTATCGAAGAAAAGTATTACGTGCATGCTCCTAGGGGGATATATTGGTAGGAAAAGACCATCGCTCGTCCCCGACCGCCACTCATAAGGAAGGCAATCAATAAATAAATCATGCTCCGACTTCATCACATAACGGTTCACCATATGTGCATGCTACGGAATCACAAACTTCAACACAAGTATTTCTCAAATTCACAACTACTCAACTAGCATGACTCTAATATTATCATCCTCATATCTCAAAACAATCATCAAGTATCAAACTTCTCTTAGTATTCAACACACTCATAAGAGAATTTTATTATTCTTGAATTCCTAGCATATTAGGATTTTAAGCAAATTACCATGCTATTAAGACTCTCAAAATAATCTAAGTGAAGCATGAGAGTTCATCTATTTCTTCAAAATAAAACTACCACCATGCTCTAAAATATATAAGTGAAGCACTAGAGCAAATGACAAACTACTCCGAAAGATATAAGTGAAGAGCAATGAGTAGTCGAATAATTATGCAACTATGTGAAGAATCTCTAACATTTAATAATTTCAGATCTTGGTACTCTGTTCAAACATCAAGCAAAGCAAAACAAAATGACATCTAAGAATAGCAAACATCATGTGAAGAAGCAAAAACTTAGGATCAACCGATACTAACCGATAATTGTTGAAGAAGAAAGGTGGGATGCCAACCGGGGCATCCCCAAGCTTAGATGCTTGAGACTTCTTGAAATATTATCTTGGGGTGCCTTGGGCATCCCCAAGCTTGAGCTTTTGTGTCTCCTTAATTCCTCTCATATCACGGTCTCCCTAAATCTCAAAAGCTTCATCCACACAAAACTCAACAAGGACTCGTGAGATAAGTTAGTATAAACCATTGCCAAAACCTTATCATACTCTACTGTAGCAAATCACTAAAATTATTATTCATGATTGCATACTAAATTCCTCTGCATATTTAATAGTCCTATCCTCAAATAGGATCATTAAAGAAGCAAACATATGCAAACAATGCAAACATAACAGCAATCTGCCTAAACAGGATAGTCTGTAAAGAATGCAGCAACATCCATACTTCCCTAGCTCCAAAAATTATGAAAGAAAATTACCACTGTAGTAAATTTATCAGATCTTAATATGCAAAAGGTTTCAACATTTTATCACATTCTGACTTTTCTAGGGAATTATTGCAACAGCGGTAAACTTTCTGTTTTCAAACAGCAACATGTGGACTTCTAAAATAGGCATAGTAAAGACTATCAATGCCACTTTTATTTGAATAAAAGATGCAAAACATTGTTCTAAATAACATCAAGCAAATCCTAACAAAATAAATTGATGCTCCAAGCAAAACACATATCATGTGGCGAATAAAAATATAGCTCCAAGTAAACTTACCGATGAACGTAGACGAAAGAGGGGATGCCTTCCGGGGCATCCCCAAGCTTAGGCTCTTGGTTGACCTTGAATATTACCTTGGGGTGCCTTGGGCATCCCCAAGCTTAGGCTCTTACCACTCCTTGTTCCATAGTCCATCGAATCCTTACCCAAAACTTGAAAACTTCACAACACAAAACTTAACAGAAAACTCGTAAGCTCCATTAGTATAAGAAAATAAATCACCACTTCAAGGTACTGTAATGAACTAATTATTTATTTATATTGGTGTTAAACCTACTGTATTCCAACTTCTCTACGGCTTATAAACTATTTTTCTAGCCATAGATTCGTCAAAATAAGTAAACAACACATGAAAAACAGAATCTGTCAAAAACAGAACAGTCTGTAGTAATCTGGATCAAACGGATACTTCTGGAACTCATAAAATTCTCAAATAAAATGATGGACCTGAAGACTTTATCTATTAATCATCTGCAAAAAGAATTAACTAAATATCACTCTCCAAATAAAAGTGGCAGCAATTCTCGTGAGCGCTAAAGTTTCTGTTTTTACAGCATGATCGCAAAGACTATCCCCAAGTCTTCCCAACGGTTCTACTTGGCACAAACACTAATTAAAAGCATAAAACCACATCTAAACAGAGGCTAGATGAATTATTTATTACTAAACAGGAGCAAAAAGTAAGGAACTAAAATAAAATTGGGTTGCCTCCCAACAAGCGCTATCGTTTAACGCCCCTAGCTAGGCATGATGATTTCAATGATGCTCACATAAAAGATAAGAATTGAAACATAACAAGAGCATCATGAAGCATATGACAAGCACATTTAAGTCTAACCTTATTCCTATGCATAGGGATTTTGTGAGCAAACAACTTGTGGGAACAAGAATCAACTTGCATAGAAAGGTAAAACAAGCATAGCTTCAAAACTTTAAGCACATACAGAGGAAACTTGATATTATTGCAATTCCTACAAGCATATATTCCTCCCTCATAATAATTTTCAGTAGCATCATGAATGAATTCAACAATATAACCAGCACCTAAAGCATTCTTTTCAAGGTCTACAAGCATAGAAAATTTACTACTCTCCACACAAGCAAAATTCTTCTCATGAATAATAGTGGGAGCAAACTCAACAAAATAACTATCATGTGATTGAAAATTAAGATCAATATGACAAGTTTCATGGTTATCATTATTCTTTAAAGCATACGTGTCATCACAATAATCATCATAGATAGGAGGCATGCTTTCATCATAATAAATTTGCTCATCAAAACTTGGGGGACAAAAAATATCATCTTCATCAAACATAGCTTCCCCAAGTTTCTGGCTTTGCACATTATTAGCATCATGGATATTCAAGGAATTCATACTAACAACATTGCAATCATGCTCATCATTCAAATATTTAGTGCCAAACATTTTATGGATTTCCTCTTCTAGCACTTGAGCACAATTATCCTTTCCATCATAGTCACGAAAGATATTAAAAAGGTGAAGTGTATGTGACAAACTCAATTCCATTTTTTATAGTTTTCTTTTATAGACTAAACTAGTGATAAAACAAGAAACTAAAAGACTCGATTGCAAGATCTAAAGATATACCTTAAAGCGCTAACCTCCCCGGCAACGGCGCCAGAAAAGAGCTTGATGTCTACTACACAACCTTCTTCTTGTAGACGTTGTTGGGCCTCCAAGTGCAGAGGTTTGTAGGACAGTAGCAAATTTCCCTCAAGTGGATGACCTAAGGTTTATCAATCCGTAGGAGGCGTAGGATGAAGATGGCCTCTCTCAAGCAACCCTGCAACCAAATAACAAAGAGTCTCTTGTGTCCCCAACACACCCAATACAATGGTAAATTGTATAGGTGCACTAGTTCGGCGAAGAGATGGTGAAACAAGTGGTATATGGATAGTAGATAAAGGTATTTGTAATCTGAAATAATAAAAAAATCAAGGTAGCAAGCGATAAAAGTGAGCATAAACGGTATTGCAATGTGTGGAAATAAGGCCTAGGGTTCATAATTTCGCTAGTGTAAGTTCCCTCAAGAATACTAACATAATTGGATCATAAAACTATCCCTCAACATGCAACAAAGAGTCACTCCAAAGTCACTAATAGCGGAGAACGAACAAAGAGATTATGGTAGGGTACGAAACCACCTCAAAGTTATTCTTCCCAATCAATCTGTTGGGCTATTCCTATAAGTGTCACAAACAGCCCTAGAATTCGTACTAGAATAACACCTTAAGATACAAATCAACCAAAACCCTAATGTCACCTAGATACTCCAATGTCACCTCAAGTATCCGTGGGTATGATTATACGATATGCATCACACAATCTCAGATTCATCTATTCAACCAACACAAATAACCTCAAAGAGTGCCCCAAAGTTTCTACCGGAGAATCGCGACGAAAACATGTGCCAGCCCCTATGCATAGGTTCATGGGCAGAACCCGCAAGTTGATCACCAAAACATACATCAAGTGAATCACGTGATATCCCATTGTCACCACAGATATCCACGACAAGACATACATCAAGTGTTCTCAAATCTTTAAAGACTCAATCTGATAGGATAACTTCAAAGGGGAAACTCAATTCATTACAAGAGAGTAGAGGGGGGAAGAAACATCATAGGATCCAAATATAATAGCAAAGCTCGCGATACATCAAGATCGTATCACCTCAAGAACAAGAGAGAGAGAGAGAGAGAGAGAGAGAGAGATCAGACACATAGCTACTGGTACATACCCTTAGCCCCGAGGGAGAACTACTCCCTCCTCGTCATGGAGAGCACCGGGATGATGAAGATGGCCACCGGAGAGGGATTGCCCCCTCCGGTAGGGTGCCGGAACGGGTCTAGATTGGTTTTTGGTGGCTACGGAGGCTTCTGGCGGCGGAACTCCCGATCTATTCTCCGTTGTGGAAGTTTTAGGATACGTGGGTATATATGGGTGTAGGGAGTACGTCAGGGGAGCCATGAGGGCTCCACGAGGTAGGGGGTGCGCCCCCCACCCTCGTGGCTTCCTCGTTCCTTCCTTGACGTGGGGTACAAGTCCATCGGGTGGCTTTCATTCCAAAAATAACTTCTCTTGTTGATTTCGTTCCGTTTCGACTCCGTCTGATATTCCTTTTCTTCGAAACACTGAAATAGGCATAAAACAGCAAATCTGGGCTGGGCCTCCGGTTAATAGGTTAGTCCCAAAAATAATATAAAAGTGGATAATAAAGCCCAATATTGCCCAAAACAGTACATAATATAGCATGGAGGAATCAGAAATTATAGATACGTTGGAGACGTATCAGACATCATTGAAGAAATCGGAGAAAGAGGGGCAGAGGCCGCAAGAGAAGTAGTCGACGAAAAACGGGTACCGATTCGGGGCGGCCTCGGC